>NW_027248277.1:20465876-20765876 GCF_041260155.1 Ptychodera flava | reverse complement strand
AACAGGACAGGTTTGAGGGTGCTGCCGCACCCATAGCACTAACCCCTGGGTCTTCTACTAACCCACGAGAGAGGTGACGTTTCCTCGGTGTGGCCGTGCGTGCCGGCGAACGAGCTTTACTTCCGCGAAAGTAAGCTAGAAAAGGGCATAAAAGTGCACGTCCCCCGGGGCAAACAACGCCCGTGACCTCGTCATTTTCTGGACACAACCTCATCAGCGGTTGCCCCTCTATACGGGCATGCAAAAATTTTTGAAGTCTAACACGTATATGGTCGGTAATCGTACCCCGAAAATGCGGTATTTTCCCGCCAAATGCCTGCAGGAAAGCGTGCAGGAGAGCCTATCTTCTGTAGACACGGAAAAGGGGGCCGGTTTTGACCGACTTGGCAGGATAACGGACAGGGGCGCTCGGCAGGAAAGGGTTAATTGCACTGGTGTCTGTGTCTCATTTGTATGGGTTAAATTCACATCTGTCGGGTTGAATGTCAAAGGATGGGGCCTACAGCCTGTATTTCTGCCCAAAGACTGTACCATACATTGCAGTTCCCTGAGAGAGCACTTCATGGACACAGCAAAATTTGTACAGAAATTTGTCGGGTTTCCATAAATGATGGATGGGCACTTGGGTTTCTATCCTAATTAGTAATTTGGGTATGTTCCAAATAGATGCTAGGTTCACAGTAAGGCCCTGGGCTGCCTCTGGGCCTGGCCAAAGACTATGAGAAGTTACAGTGTATTTGAATTTTCCGTGTCAGCGTCACTCATTGATGATTGACCATGCTCTTTACTGTCAGGGCCTCAACTGTTCACAAAGACAATTTGGGCCCAGTTGCAAATTTGTGTCAAATCTGAACCCATTTCTAATATTCAACATTACATGTACCTAGGTTGGCCCAGTGCTGACATTTATGCATTAACATTGGTTTTCAAAACAAGGATTGAAAGAGGTGACCTGAGTTCTGTAGTGTGAACATAGTGATAATAAGCAACTTATATTCTGCATGGCTATTTGTTGAAGCACTTACAAATAATATTTTACTCCTGCGGAAAAGGCGCTAATTTTTCAAACTAACACAGAACCTCTACCTCTGAGCCAAGATGTATTTATAATGAGTTCTCTGACTTGATGAGCATTGCTAGAGTATTCACTCCCCACTGTACAGGTGAGTGACTTGTTGCTATGGCGACTAAAATATGGCCGAGCAATTTCTCTGCTACATCAGTCAATACACAAGAGACACCTATACTTTTATAGATGAAGATGACAATTGAATTCTTGATGAAAAGGCTCTTCTATAATTTCATGTTTAATTAATTGGAAATGCATTTTTAATCCTGGTAGTGTGGCAATACATTAAAACATACCATTCACATTAGCATATATGGTACTATGTCTCAGCTCTGTGCCAGCACTTTCACTGTATTTCCTGTAGAAGAGTTCATCTCTACCCTGTGTATGCAGAACAGATACGATTCTACAAAAATCAGGCATTGTACGTTGAGCTAACACATGTGTATACTCTGTACTCGGTGACCAGTCTGACTAACAGACAACTGACTGACTGGAGATTTCCTTCCGTCACTTTAGGCACAGCCGGAAAAAAAATCCCTAGCGAATTTCTAGGCAGAGAAAATCTTTAGTCATTTTATTTAGCATGAAAAGAGAGACTGTTTAACTACTGAACAACTAAAATTTCCACTGAATATTTTATCAACATACAAGGACACCCACTGTTATTATCAGCAAATATTTATATCAGTCCACTACCCAGCTCATCTATAAAACATGGCACGCTATCAAATGCAAATCATATACCGGTGTGGAATAACAGGAGAACATACTATGCTTTGTGAACATTTTTAGAAATACTTTGTCATCACAATCTGTACATGATAATTGTACTTGTTCATACATGAAATTGCATTTTCCCTTTCATTAGCAACAGATGGCTCTTATATAAGTTTATAATTCCCCAACTGTATGTTTCTGAATTCAAATTAGACCTGTTCATTGATTCAAAAACTAAAGATTTGTTTCCTGCAAACACAATTTAGATCATTGGAGGTTAATAAAGCAGCCAACAGCCTGTTATATCATTGTTAATTACCAATCCAGTGCAATGTACACTAAGAATTGTGGGAGTATGGTTGACTGGTTAATTCATCTCACCCACACAAAACAGATCAAAACAGTGGTCTGTGTATAGGGTATTTTAATTGAGTAGCAGACACTCTCTGCTTGATATCTATAATGTACAGACAATGACTCACTTTCTAGTTACTGTCTCCGACAGACATTTGGACTCAAAATCTTACAATTCTTCTGTGGCCTAACATATACACTGGTTTTGAGTTTTCAATCCCCTCGTTTCTGTGAACAACTAACTTTAAATTTTGTTCTTCATAGCCCCCCTGCTTCAGGACCGAGAATTGCAAATTATCTTCAGCAATTTCAATTGATTTGATACATTATCATATCTGTGTACCATGTCAGAAAATATGAACGGTGACTTCACCATACAACTCCTGCCAGACAGTATCACTTCCCCTATCTGCCAAGTCAGAATTGTTTTGGGCCAAACCATATGTATTTTTACCTACTTGGTATGTTATTTAAGCAGATATTAGTCCATAAAAGTGTTTAAGTATCTATGTTTTCAGAGGCCTTAGAATGATCATGTTTTTGTTATATGGTAAAATGCAACATGTCGCACATCTTGTGCCTCACTGATTTTCACTACTGACCTGATGGTGATATATGAACTGGGAAGGACAAAAAATTAAATATATCGAAGTACTTTTAAGGTAGTATGAGCCTAGAAAGGGATGGACTTAAAGTTGGGCTCAAACTTTCCTCATGAAACTTTCAAAAATACTGTTACTAAATCAAGAATAAAATACACAAGTTACCATGCAAAGTTTGATACCAGAGACATTTACCATTTATTGGTATTTGAAATTCAAAACGGCTGCCATCCCTGTGTTACATGTAACTCTATGGGCAAAATAAAACTTTCAAATTTTGAAAAAAATAGGAGGGTTGAAGTCTTTCTCGCTGCAAGGGCTTAGAAATAAGTCCCAACATGCGGTAGCTCACCAAAGAATTTGTAAACATTTGAGAGTCTCGATATCTGTTGCTGAGGCACTTTCTACCTTAAAGCGCAGTGGTCGTCGCGCTGCGCATCCTCCTGAGGGGGTCCCCCTCTGTTGTAAACAAATCCAAGAACGCCGCACATGTTACGGGTTGATTGTAATGTTTGCGATATTGCCGCTTGTTAAAATGGCGGCTGATCTGTCACAAGCATACCAACTAACCAAATGTAACACACATAAAAGGTCAATTAATCTAAGTTAAATATCTGCTGAATATTGAACAATAATTGCACTCTGGATTGAGATCACATTTGCTCATGATTTTCTTGAATCAGTTGAATGGGGCTCGGCTACTGTTATCGCTCGAGCCATATCGCTGTACGCATGTACGCATGTATACGCCAACAGACTATCAACGACCGGGCTCTAGTTTTCGACATCGCTAGCAAGGACGAGAGCTTTCATTTCAAGAAGCCCGACAGGAGTACAAAGACAACAACCCAAACTACAGAAATCTACAGCTCGCAGAGCAATGCCCGCTGCAGCAAGAAGCATCTCTGCATCTGTTCCGTTCCGTGGTCTGTATGAACGTTCGTGTCAAACCGGGTATATGGCGCGCTACACTCGGCTGTGGAGAATCCAACTCAACTACAAAGTTTACCCCGTTTGGGGGTGCAAACGAGAATTCCGAGTACAGGTATCAAGTCAAGCGAAGGACCTTTCATAGGTCTTCTTGTTATGTGGGGGTTATCTCACTTGAAAGAGGATTCAGACCTACCCGGCAATCAGGAGGTACAACAACGAAGTTTGACCAGCACCGGTAGGCCTACACCAGCTAGCGGTTGGATCACTGCCATGACCGTGCCACAGGACCGGGGCACAGGATCTCTCGATACGTCTACGCACGGTGTAGCCATGCAATTTTCCTGCCAAATGCCGCGAAAACCGCTCGTTTTGTCTATTGTTTCCTGTCATTTTACTATTTCTTACCACGTAATACTAGGAGAAGTAAGACATGGTGATCAACAGTTAGTTGTGGGCCAAGTCGTCGCGGGCCGGTACGTTGTGGGACCGGATTCTCTATATCCGTGTACGTCATAGCCCTGCGTACGATGCTGTGTGTTGGCTGTGCGGCCAACACACAGCATCGTACGCAGGGCTAGCGAGAGAGTTGCCTACATCGACGGTTATTTACGAAAAGTGAATAAAAGACTGGCATTTTTGGAAGCGATCGAGTAGCTGAGGTAGGCAGGGATACGACTTGGGCCCAAGAACGCTGAATTTCGGCAGTAATTTGGCTTTTTACGTCAAGTCCCAAAATGGATTTGAAGTCACCGACCCTACGTACGGGTCTTTGCAGGGCTGTGGTGAGCGGGGCGGTTAGCTGTAGCGGAACACACAGCATCGTACGCAGGGCTAGCCGTCTCCCAACATCTCCCGTGTCCTGCTCTGGCTTGCCGATCATGATCTTGAGTGTAACTTTTGTGTTAGGCATTGTGCTTGTTGCTGGTCTACATATATAGGCAATATTGATCATTTTAGTTATGCATTTTCACTGTACTGTACATAGCATTGTGAGTTAATTATGCATTTTCACTGTACTGTACATAGCATTGTGTACAACCAGCGTGAACGCGCGCGTATCAAACCAATCCGTGCTGTAAACTCGGCGACATAATGTGCCGAGTGTAGTGTCTCAATGTTCGTAGCTCTACATGAGTTTATAGATAGAAATACACCACTGAAGTTCGTTTCAGATCTTAATATTTTACTATTGCATGATATTGAGTCTTACAAAGGCCTTAACAAAGTGGGGGACTGCTCCCATCTCACTCCTATTGAAGTTGAGAAGACTTATGTTTACAAAAATTTATGTTTATCAACAAAAAATCACGCACGCGCAGCGCGACGACCACTGCGCTTTAATATAAAAGATAGATTCAGCTCCGTATCATACCAGTATTTTAGGGAGTGTTTAGAGGTATAAAGACGTTTAATAACATTAAACACACCAAAGATATATCTTGATGTTGAGCGGCCTGTAAGGACACTAGTTCCTTCACTGGTAATGGTATGTAGACTGTACGAGGGTCAAAGGTCACTTTTATGATCACTTGACCTTTGGGAGCAATTTTTGTCCTGCAGAAGTACATGTATGTTTGCACTCCATATATTAACACGCAACTGACTATAATTCTATGCAAGAAGAGTTTTTCTACAACATGAACATATATTATTGTTGGGAAAATTTGAATAAATTTTCACTAGTTTTTCAATTGATTAAAATTAAGTACATGTTTTGGTACACTATGATAGTGAGCACCTAAAAAATTTAAGACTTACACTTTTGCTCAAACTTTTCGTATGGAAAATTTAAACCATTCCCTTTAAAATTATAAGTGAAAATCAGAGATCACTGTATAAAATTTGGTACAACAAAAACAATACATATGGATGCTTGAAATTTAAAAATAGCTGCTAATGCTCTGTCAACTCTATGGAACAAAATAACATTTTGATTTTCACAACACAAGCCTGGAAAATTTTATTTACTCCAAGAGCTTCTAAATGAGCCTCCAAAAGTGGTAGATCAAAACAGAAAAAAGTTTTGAGACAGAATATCTGTCTCCGCGGCACATTCTACCTAAATGTGAATATCTGCTTTCTGCCAACAAAACTCAAATTATCCAACCTATATTAGCCTTTATTTTGCGGTAAGCAGACACCAAACATCTGGCTTATGCTGGCTTTGCAGAACTTTAATAATTATACACTGGCCAGACTACAGACAACACCTGGAGACTGTTGCTCAATTGTTCAAGTCAAATGACATCATCTGGACTGATATGAACATTAAAAATAAAATCTATACTGAAGGATCTGAACATTTACCGGGTACCTTTAACACACAGTGTGTCAAATAACATGTGTTGTCCTTGCTTTCATGGAGGGGAGTACAAAGCTCAGAAGAATATGAAGGACACTGCTAAGAGGTGACTGAGAGAATCCCTGTTGATTTTAATTATTTAAATCTGTTTGACAGACCTGGTATTACACTGGGACGTGCACAATGACAAGTGAAGAGGTAAGGGGGCGTCATTCTGAATAACATCCCTGGCAAAACATTTTATTTTCATTTTGACGGTTATTGAAAGGCAAGCTCCAGAAATAAGTTTGCTGTAAGATGAACGCCGAGTAGGAGGACACTCCCTGAGGCAAAGATAAAGACTTGCGGCTACATGTAGTATATGTAATCTTGGTATAGTTGAATCCTACAGGGTGTGTTGCTGTTGTGTCTGCTCTAGAGAAGACATTCAGAGTGACTCATAAATTGTCATCCAAACTTGACAAATTGCTGATTGTTACTTTCCAAGCGACCTTCATTTCAAGGCTGAAACCATAAACCACTACAACCTTACACTTTTCCTGGTTTTACTGTAAAAAGCATGGTTCTCCACAAAAGGATTTTAAGTGATAAGCCACCCATTTATTATATGAGCAATCTATAAATTTTAACAACAAAAGAATATGCAAATTACACATTGTTATGTAAATTTATCATCCCCCTTCTGTTTTTCAGAGCTGAGGCAAACACTGTACCGGTAGGTACTGTGTGCATGTTCTGGTCTGTACTATGACCATCACAGCAACAGTGATGTCATTGACAGCTGAAGTAAGGGGAGTATTGGGGCGGATATTTGTAATAAAAATAGAACAGCAATGTAGGTATATATGCTGTCTGAGTCTCTCTGTGTACAGGTTGGTTGTATGAAAGAGTTGCCCTAGAAGTGGGCTGTAACTTTTGGTTCTGGTGTAAAAATATGTAATTCACAATTACATCTTGTTTTCTGTACACAAATACAAAAAGGTGACTGTTCACAAATTGTAAAAGTTCAGTTAATGCAGTCAGTGCATTGAAATTAATCCTTTGAGCGGCAAAGTCATTTTTTGTCGCCCTGATAAAATATACCTATGTTAATTTTTTTCCGGATTTTTTCTAAAATTTTGATAAAAATTTGTAGCCAATGAAATGTAATATCCATTTGGTCCAAAATTATCAAAAAAATTACAGAAAAGTCCTTAAAATTGGTAAAATGTTGCACTACAAATTTGGTGGGAAAATTTACAGCACCCTAAGGGTTACCCACAAATTAACATTTCATTACAAAAGCTTGCATGAGGTCCACACTTTATGTAACAGTGTATGTTCAGCCATGCAAATACCTGTGCACAGAACTTGGATTATTAGGTACAGACCACAAAATGTTTCACTGAATGTTTTAATAACAAACTTGTATGGCTGCAAATAGAGTCAAGGTTGTGCACAGTTGACCAGTATTTCAGCATGTTTCAAGAAGTCAAACAACACAAACTACTTTTCATATCAAACAAAATAACTGAAAAAACTCATAAAAGTATGATTTTATGATTTCACCCCTTTGGTATTCAAAGCAAATGCACAGGGGGGGGGAGACGACGCAATGCAATCGGGTTGCAATCATGGCTATCATAAGAAGACATCAGACATTATACCAGCCCCCATGGTTTCCAAACCATGTATGTGCTCACACCCTAGAATATAACATCGTCTTTGTCATTTTGTGTCAACGACATCAGAGAATGAGAATTTCTTACAGAGGGTCACTATGGAATCCCACGGTGCATTCTTGAGTACTCTCATTGTTGGAACTATGGTTAACTCAAATGCCCAATTACGCCCACCCTAATAACATATGGGACGGGTTTTCTTTTGTGTTCTCAATCCTTTTATGAGACTCAGGTGGTCTTATATCTCTTTTTTTACCTTCGTCTAGCCCTTATTTCAATTCAAAACTAGCCTCTGAGTGTGAAATTAGCCGGCAACGAAATGGGTCCGGCACCGAAGTAACTAAAATCTCCCAAACTGCATATCATTACAATTGATATTCTGTTTCAAAAATATAATTTATGGATCAAACTTCTTCCTCGAGTGACAAATTACAGAAATAACCTCACGCAACCAACAGGGCTGCATGTAAACATGACCTTACCACATACTGTGGGACGATTATGATGCAAACAACGCCACCGGGAGGTGTGGCTAAACTGCTCAAGGAAATGTAGACCCCGCCAAATATGTCCTTCAGTTACAAGAGCTAACAGGTAATATGTGAAATTCATGAGAATTTGAAATTTTGAGTTAAACTGGCTGGAGTCTTCGGCTCATGGCATGCACGAATTTTTCACTAATGACACACGCCAGACGACGTTCAGAAATAGTATAGTCACGAGATTCGCAGTATACGTGATAATATGATGATCGAGTGAAACTTGTGGTTGAGATGTTGAATGTTGTAGTTCGTGTTTACCAAACAAAGAACACTTTAGCGGTCAAGTGTGTGTGTTTACATATTATTTTGCTGAGGGTGCGGTCATAATTTCATAATAATTGCACATCTTCATGTATATAACTCTTGATGACTCAAAGTGTTGAGTGATGGACGGCCTGAGGTCACTCTCCGTGAATAGCATAAATTCAGAACTACTTTCTTTATATTGTGCGTTTTTGACGTGCTTGCATGGGAATTCATCAAGCATTACGTACGACGTAAGCCTAACTTATTTCAGAGTCCTTGTGTTTGAACATTCAGAGAATACGTTTCGGTTGTGATGTTAGCAAAGTCAAATGACACATACCATAGCACAAACCGTCGCGTTGGCAGGTTTCAAATTTGCTGGCTACGCAATCCGCGACGCGACGAAGGTTTACGCACCATATACACATAAACGTACTCACCAGCTTGTTTTTCGTTTCTTGCAGGAATAAATCCATTCTGCTATTGCTCTAAGTCCATCATGCAGACGAGGGTGCTATGTTTCAGTGAAGTTGTTGTTCAAATATTTCCAGTTACCTACTGCATACGAACAGGTTGCCCAGCTCTGCTCCGTAGTCGGTCAACTTTGAACTTTCCAACTTCCGTCTGTGGCGAGACGTGCCTGACCGTTCCTTATCAAATGGGGGCGCTGCGCTGAAGAGTCCAACTAACCAACACCAGCAGTTTTCCCTGAACAGTGAACGCCCTTGACACGCTTTTTGTACAGCACGTTTACTAGTTTCCGCATTTTTCTTCGCTGTACGAGGTAAAATGTTTTCGTAGGCAATAATATGTAACTATTTAGAGAGAAATGGACCACAAAAAACATAATTCATATATTTTTTGCGCATCAAGTTCCAAATATTTAGTTCTCATTGATGACCAAAAGGGCGCGCCTTACAAAAAACAAAGTAAAAGATAAGTTTTGCTTACTTTTCTTAATATTTTGAAGGATACGTTTCGTGAATTGATTTCTTTAATAATGGTTAGATATCACCAGTGCAGCGATCTAACAGCACAAAATCTAAAAGTAAGAGTAATTTTTCATAATCATTTATAAGCCTTCCTGAACCCAGCATTTCCGCTCTGTCGGCACAATTTTGTATTATTAAGACAAATATTTATAGATTTTAATACCGAAAGATTTTCTTAGGTTGACAATTGTGTCGTGCAGACTACAGTGAAAGTATATTAGAGAACAAAGACATTCTCAGAGAAACACCTTGATTTCAAGGAATTTTTTGTACGTAAACAAAGAAGGTTTTTGATTGGATGGAAAATTTTCAAAAAAAGGCAACACCAAATGCACTGAAAAAATAAACCCCCTTTTCGCCAGGATGTTTCAGGCCTTCCCTGTCCAATAATTTTTGAAGGCTCTCTATCAGCAAAGAGAACATTCATGCATGTCACGACATGGTGGCACAAAACAAACAGTGTTTTGAAATATATATTTTTAAAAGTAATAATAAATTATTAAATAATGAATAAACTTTGCAGCAGCAGTCCACCATCAACATGAAACATCATACCTATGTATCTGTAAATCAGTAAACTCTGAGAAACAAAAAAAATATGTACAACAGAACGGTCTTATGAAAGTAAACAGTGTGAAAGAAAGAAATGCTCACAAAGAATGAGTTCAACGCACATCCTTCATATCCATAACTTGAGTTTTGTCATTGGTCTTGAAAAAAATTATTCATAAAATTAAAATTTTGTATTTCACATTATACGTGATACCGTAAATAATATCTGTTGCATTGTTGTCACCATCAATGTCTCTGCTATTCTCTGCTCATTTTTTTTACATTGGTGTTGTTGTCAACATCCTTTTTTTCTAAAACGGTACTGATGGTTAAGACATAAGTTTTTGCAACTTCCCTGAATAACCTGTTTTGCACTCAAAGTGTGTTCTAGGGTTTGATTTTGACCCAAAATATGTCATTTTCAGTCACTTTTTGTAAATCAGTGCTCCACTCTGAGCATACAATATCCAAAATATTCCATCACTTAAATTAAAAGTTTTGACCGCATTTCCTGTGATTGAGGCTGTGTTTATTTTATCACGGTCCGTGTGGGCCGTGATTTTATGCAGCATCAACGTCTCAACTGTATAATGTGCATGCTTGGCTTCCAGCCCAAGCTATACGGTATGGCGCCCTCTTACGGTTCACCGTAAGCTCTGACGTTTTCTAACGACCCCCAGTTTCGATGACGAAATACACATCTGATCAGACTTGTCGTCTGGAACCTGTAACCTCACAGCCTGTTTAGCGTTTAGGTCGACATGTCCACAACAGAATGAACTCACTTTTGTTCCATTTATGGCTTGTTTGAACCCATTTTATTCAGGCTGGCTCCGCTTTACGTCAAACAGATCTGTACCGGGTTCTGTAGGTGACGCCGAGAAATATTTGAGCTGCAAGAGTTTCCAGTTCTCTACCAGACGGTCAAACAACATTGTACACGGCCAGCATTCTTCCCCACTTCCGTGATAATATCATTTCATGTTGACACCTCGGTACTACAAGATGCGGCGCTACTACGCGGTTTTGGGGACATCTGTCTTCTTCGTTGCTATCTTCTCTATGTATTTACTCCTCGATCAGGCCGCCAGTGGACCCGGAATAAACAGCCAACTCCAGGAGGTAAGCCATGTTTTATGAAACACTACACGGTGCTGTACACCGATAGCCTGTCTTGTGGATGTGCAGATGTTCGTCGTGTTTTGACACAGCTTGGAGTCAAAATATATGATCTGACGTGGATGTACAACATATTGTAAATCTATTAGATCTCCAATCACGTGAGTACTCCTTAGGAAGGCCCACAGCAACGTGCCATGCTTAAAATATAAATATTAGAAATATTAAAAAATGAAAAATTTCATTCCCCTCCAAGTCTGTGGTGCACTGAGTAAGGGGGTTAATTATTAGCCATGCGCCCACGCTGCATGATAAAACTCAGTTAAGCATTGATACTGTAAGTGTGAATATGGTGTAATACAATTAAAAACTAACAGCCACACAGACAACATGTATCTAAAGTGCTTTCATTATATTTGAGAAAGTGAAACATGAATTTAATCAAATATGGTAAAAATGGAACAAGCTGGAACAAACCTGACAGACACATGTATACAGTATACACTTCTTTTACTAAGTGTTATTCTGTATCTACGCATGCATATTTCTCATCAGCAGAAACAACAACAACAATGACAACAATAACAGTAACAATAGGAATAAATTAAAATCTTTAATAGCTTTCAATACACTAGTTTTCATTAGTGAAATTTTTGATGGCAACAGAATATCTCTGTGACAAAAACTCGTGTGGTTTAAAGTTAAGTTTTGATAACACCAGTTTCCATCATTGATAAATGTCCGTATTATTAGTAACAATGACAGCAACATCACAACATTAATAGTAATGATGTTAACGATAATTATGATGATAATTGTAAATGGTTTCAACATTTACACTTGATATAATCCCAACTTGAACCCCAATGCAAGCTACAAACAGGAATCTCACAAACACTGTGATGCAGTTGGTTACCTTTTCCTCTCAGACATCATTGCAGCATGTTAATGGATTCCAAAAACAGAATTTGCTGGTTGTTGTGGACGCATTGAAAAACATGCTGTTACCTACCATCTCGTGATCCATATGGTATCTTTTAAAAATTAGTTCACTTTTTTCTCAAAGTGTGCATATGTGTATGCAAATTTTACAAATTACAGTGAACAGAGAAAAGTAGTTCAAACAAAATTCACCGACTTTATCTATCAAAGGTCTTTGCATTATATCATCAGTAATTCTTTACTGAGGAAATTTACTTAAAGCCGCACTTTTCAATCCCAGGTTCTCGCATTAGTGGAGTTCTCCTCCTGGTCAAACATTTGGCCAATACGATGTTTGATTTCTATCATTAATTTAACAAACTGACCTCGACCTTTTGTCACCTTTTGCTAAGCCTTCAAACAGAGTTTATACAAGCGTTTGATTGACGGTACATTCAAATCGCCAACTGTCATTGATTCCCCATCACAAACGCTCGAATTTCTTAAAAAATTGTCTTCAGTGGTGTTAGACTTCGAATATAACCACAGAGTTCGATCGGCAGCAACTTCGCGCTGACCGCTTGGCAGTCTGTCTGCGTTTTTGCGGCCGGGGAAAACTAAAAAGTGGTATTTTCTGGAGCGTGTGCCCGCGTGTTGCCTGTTTGGTGTCCACTTACACAATGAACGCCGCCATAGCTTCGTGTCCTTTTAAAGGGAGGCTCCGCCTTTAACCTTTCGAGTGCTGTAATTTTCTCCCACCAAAATTTTAGTGCAAATTTTACCAATTTTCATGAATTTTTCTGTAAATTTTTGATAATTTTGGACCAAATGGACATCACATTTCATTTGCTACAGTTTTATCTCAAAATTTTGGCAAAAATCTGAGAAAAATTGACTGGGGTTTATTTTATAAAGGGGATGAAAATAGACTTTGGCGCTCAAAGGGTGAAGGCCAATTTGAAAAATATTGTGTTTCCAGCAACCCAACCAGGGGCCAACTCTATGTAAAATAGCCTGACCCAAAATTTTTTTTGTATTTTCAAAAATCACACATAATTTTGCCAAACTTTGCTGCTTCTTAGCGGGTCAAGCCTAAAGAAAATAAACAAGTTCCTGACCAACCCACCCTATTTCCTGAGGGCATGCTAACGGAAATGCACAATATTTTTTTTCGGTGCTGACTGACCTGTATGCATAATATATATATGTACAAGTACATGCATATGGTGCATGTGTTGCCATATTGTCATTCTCCAGATCCCAGTACTGCCATTGACTGAACAGTGTGAGCTGTTATCTATGGATATTGTATTCACTGTCCATCAATAGCTTGTTATTGTAGAGTTAGATTTTTCATTCACCAATATTATTAAAGGGACAGTACCTCTTAAATTTGGATGACTTTTTCATTATTTTTATTGTATATGTCAAATGCAAGTTCTTGTCCTCCCCCTCCCCCCCCCAAAAAAAAAAACACTTGTCGAAACACCCACTATTCAGCTTGTCAACACAGTGTCTATTGTGTAAAAATCTAAATGCACTTATTGAATTCTAGTCTAAACCAGAAGTCATATGTCAACTATAACAATGCAGTCTACACAAACAGGCTGAGTTGACAAGCTGAATATCAACATGCTTTGGGGAGTAAAACAAGAAATATTGTCGACATTTAAAAAAAAATAGTGGGAAATATCATCAAAAGTTAGCATTACTGGCCCTTTAACTTAAGCTCCTTCATCTGTAACTTTTGATGACTCTTCTTGTATTTTTTTGTTCTGTTTTAAAATCCTTTTTCCTGACCTACGGTACTTCCAAAGTCATGTTGATATGCTTGAGTGTTCAACGAGGCGACGGAACTTGATAGTGTGTAGTGTGTGATGTTATTGTCATGCCGCAGTGAATTCGTGTTCGGACTAGAATTTATTTGTCAGGGATAATATTGTACACAGTGTGTTGCATTAACACATCAGGGAGATGGATAAGAAAGGTTGTTACTTAATAATACTAAGAAAAAACAATCAAAAGTTATTATAGCAACATGTAGTGTCCGTTAAACTCAAATTAGCTGTAGATTATGAATTTAGAAAGTGCAATGTCCGTAGTATCAGACTCAGTGTATTTTCACAGAACCAAAGTGTATACTTACAGACTGATTACTACTCCAAGCAAGCTGAAACTTCACTGTACAGTGAAGTGATATGTTGTATGCTGCTAATATCAACGTCATTATTTTAAACTTCATGACTGGTGTAAATGGTATTTTATCTGTCTTTGATGAAAAACAGCCAAAAAAATGACAACTGTCCTTCTAACTAAATCCAGATAATACCAGTTTGAGGTCAAAGAATTTTTTAAGTTTCCCGCTGAAGGTCGTGACAGATGAGTTTGTAGACACGCTGTGATATGGCTCAATGCACCATTTGTAAATTATAAAGAAATTCATAAACATAACGTTCGTTAAAGATGTTCACACTATGTCGTGCTTCATTATTTGTCATAGCACGACTCACCATTGTCTGAAAATAGCAAATATAAACACTGGTACCAGCGTTATTCCAGATTTCTATGTGTCTTTTTTGTGTGACTGTACATCTTTTTTTCATATAATTACACAGGCTGGTAGAGCATTAACCCTTTTAACTAACAGACAGTATCACTTCCCCATCTGCCAAGTCAGTAAAAAGCGGTATTGAGCCAAAATCACCCTCTTGGCTTGGTATGTTATAGCAGCTTTAGTTTGTAAAAATCATGTTTACAGTATCTCTGTCTTCAGGGAACTTCAAATCTTAAAGTCTTTGTTAAAATGCACCTTATGAAAGATGTTTTGCTTCACTAGTTTTGATGTTGAAATATGAACTTGGCAGGAAAAGGGGTAATACACATAAACACATATACACACACTCACACAGACATACATGTACATACATACATACATACATACATACATACATACATACATACATACATACATACATACATACATACATACATACATACATACATACATACATACATACGTACGTATGTACATACGTACATACGTACATACATACATACATACATACATACATACATACATACATACATACCGGCACATACATGCATACATACATACATACATACATACATACATACATACATACATACATACATACATACATACATACATACATACATACATACATACATACATACATGTATACATACATACATACATACATACATACATACATACATACATACATACATACATACATACATACATACATACATACATACATACATATAGTACATACATACATACATACATACATACATACATACATACATACATAAAAAATATACTCACTAAGTCTCCAATTTTACAAGTAGTTTTCCTTTGATCATAATGTAACATTGTTGAATTTGTTTTTAAATTCAAAGACTTTATTGTAAGTATACATATTGATTTGCAGTTTTTAAACAACTTGTCTATTAGTGCAAGATTCAAGGTATAATGATATTCAAATATGCAGATTACACTAATGAGCATTGTTTCGGTATTAAATTCTATACTATCCCTTAATCAATGTGGAATATTCATGTACCTCGGATCTTGCATTGTATACAACTTGTTGCATTTTAAAAAGCCTTTGCTCTGATTCACACAGGCATTCACAAAATCTTATAAGTTACATATTCAGATACTGTTTAATGTTGATAACCCTATCGTGGCTTTCACATATATCATACTTAACTCCTGCCATGCTACATCAGGGTTTTACATGACGCGCATTTCTGCGTCCTTTACGCATAAAACCGGACGCAGGACCCCTCAAAAACTAAACCACGCGTCCCTTGGGACGCAGCAATATCTGTTGCTGGTGTACACCTTGCGAAGCTGCTGAACACGTAAAACACATCCCAGTAAACCTTACCGACCCCGTACTTTAACCCTTAAAGTGCCGCGTCGGTTTATAAACCGACACGGCATTCTCGCTCTCAGCGCCACGTCGGTATATAAACCGACAGTGATTGCGTTCTATGCTTATGCCTAACTTAGCTATGCATTGCCGAACTCAGCCAGAAGGAGGGTATTCCTGACCCTTTGAACCCAGTTTAGTACCATATAAGGACTAAAATAATGACATCATGCAGCCTAACAATCGAAAATTCCAGTAATTTATGCGAACTTTCTTCAAAAGAGGTCAGCGGTTTTCATGAATATTTAATCAGGTCTGCAGTTTCACCCGTACGCGGATACGGCCACAGTGCATTGAACGAAACACGTACGTACGTTTTGAAAGCTTTACCATGCCGTAGACACGGAAGACAACTATATTATGCCAAGCTACTGCCCTCTGGGTGATAGAAATGATAGATTTTACAGTTTTTTTGAGAATATTTTATGGAAAAATGACGCGATTTGGTGACCAAATCGATCGCGATAGTGAACTTCGAACGTATCGGCGGCCAAGATGGCGGCACTGTGTGATGCCTAACTCTCGACATGGAACCCGAGGTTAAGGTTTTCGAAGTCCAAAACATGCAAGATTGAGAAATTTGTAAGGATTCGGTTAAATTGAAGTGTATTTTGTGAATTTTCAAGCGTTTGACTGCCAAAAAGCCCCTTTAAACTGTTGATATTTGACCTCCGGCCGTCCTGAAGCGAGACGGCCATAACAGTCGACCCGGTTTGTAAATGAAATGTAGTTGTTCTGAACTGTTGACATTGCGAGACATTTCCTATGTGTTACGCATTTTTTTAACTGAAATAAACCGGACATGAAACTTTTTTCTCGATACTTAGTGGTTTCTTTCCATTTTGTGGCGGATTTTGTGGCGTGCTTGTCAAAAAATGTGATCAAACTTGGCGAACGGATTGACTAGTATGTATGGTAGTACGAGTCCGTGACTCGATAAGCCACAGATAGTTACACACGCGTACGTGAATTAAACTAATGTAAGTTGGGTCAAACACCAAATTAATCGATAAAAAGGTTAGTGAAATGTGTTTTTGTCTTCAACTCTTCATTATAGTTATACAGGCGGTTCAAACTATACAGAGTCAGTTGAATATGCCCTATAGTTGTGTGCATGTGTTGCACAATAGTTACCCCTCCATGTACAATATGGAACCTTGTTGTCTCTGTGTATGCAAATTAATACTAATTGAACACAGTGAAGACCATGGCATTGATAAACTATAAAACATTTTTGTGAATAAATTGGGACCCCCATATTTTGATGTAGGACTCCCATTTTCTAACACCAGGAGTCCCAGGGACTCTCAAAAGTTAAAAGTGATGTAAAACCCTGCTACATGTATGAAGGCTATAGGTTTACAGATATAATTGAAGGGACAATACACCACAGGAAATCGCCAAGCAAGTCTCGATATGAGATGACAAGGCAGCAAAATTAGGTCGCATCATTCAATTTCAATAAATGCGACAGAGAAATTATCTAACCTATATTAATTTCTAATGCCCATTGTTTTTATAAATATGGTTTTATATATACAGCTCTCTAATGGTACATGTATAGGTAGTGTTCTATTCATGTAAGATTGTAAGGCCAACAGACAAATTTACATAATCATAAAATATGCCGTTTCGAAATGATGTACATGTACTGTGAGAAATACATACCATGGAAAGTTGCAGGCCTTCTGTATTACTGATATTCATTTTTAATGCAGAGCGAAATTTGTACTGAGTATTATTCTTGTCATGTCTGTTGTTAATACTGGCAAACAACAATGGCTGTGGCAAATTATATTTGTTTTATATGTTAGTGTGTGTTTTCTTATGTTAAGCTTGACCTATCATAGCATGAAGGAAAGCAGTCATTCGATTGTTAGTCCCCACGGACACCGTCCGGGGGGACTTATAGGTTTGGTCGTGTCCGTGCGTGTGTGCGTGCGTGCGTCCGTGCGTGCGTCCGTGCGTGCGTCCGTCCGTTCACGCAGATATCTCAGAGATGCCCGAAGCGATTTCATTCAAACTTGGTACAAGGATTACTTCATATGTCATACAGATGCACGTCGATTTGTTTTGTGATACGATCCAATATGGCTGCCAGGCGGCCATTTTATTACGATTTTTTCATGTACAGAGCCATAATTCAGGCATGTTTCAACTGATTTTATTCAAAGTTGGTACAAGGACATTGACCAATGTCATAGATATGCACGTCAATTCTTTTTGTGATACGATCCAATATGGCCGCCGTGCGGCCATTTTGTTACGATTTTTTCATGTACAGAGCCATAACTCAGGTATATCTCAACCGATTATATTCAAACTTGGTACAAGGACATTGACCTATGTCATACATATGCACATCAATTTGTTTTGTGATACGATCCAATATGGCCGCCAGGCGGCCATTTTATTACGATTTTTTCATGTACAGAGCCATAACTCAGGCATGTTTCTACAGATTTTATTCAAAGTTGGTACAAGGACATTGATGACCAATGTCATTGCTATGCTCATCAATTTTTTTTGTGATACGATCCAATATGGCCACCGTGCGGCCATTTTGTTACGATTTTTCATGTACAGAGCCATAACTCAGGCATATCTCAACCAATTTTATTCAAAGTTGGTACAAGGACATCAACCTATGTCATACACATGCACATTGACTTGTTTTGTGATACGATCCAATATGGCCGCCGTGTGGCCATTTTATTAGGTTTTTTCATGTCCAGAACCATAACTCAGACATGTATCAAGCAAATTTATTCAAAGTTGGTACAAGGAGATTGACCAATGTCATACATATGCATACCAATTTGTTTTGTGATACGATCCAATATGGCTGCTGTGCGGCCATTTTGTTATGATTTTTTCATGTACAAAGCCATAACTCAGGCATATTTCAACCAATTTAATCAAAGTTGGTACAAGGACATTGACCTACCGTATGTCATACATATGCACATTGATTTGTTTTGTGATTCGATCCATTATGGCCTCCGTGGCCATTTTATTACGATTTTTTCATGTCCTGAACTACAACTCAGACATGTATCAAGCGAATTTATTCAAAAATATTTTTATCACAGACCTAAAGAAGAGGACTCTATCCTCTCTGAGGACCTGTAATCAAAGCACCCATTAACAAGTGGGGACTGTGTCATCAACGATGACTTGTTATCTACAGAAATGCTTGGCTAGGTACATGCAATAATACAATGCATGAAGTCTTGTACATTTTGATGCTGATTTCCGTGGTCATGGCGACATCAAGTAGCTGTTGACTGGCATGTGTGTGACAAACAAATTCACGAACATGTTGATTTGTATATTTGCAGAGTATGGCACAGTGATATGGCTGCAATTTGTCATTTGCATATCTGTGACAGTCACATGATTTATGCATGCTTATTTGCATATATTCATGTCATATAAATGTTCAAATTCATATAAATGTTGATTTGTGTATTTTAAATAAGTCCTATGCATTTCTGTTCACATATTTTCGACAAGTATACACTTTAGGTTTATCATCACTGTCAGCAAGCACATCACAAAACACTGTCTGACACACTTTAGTGTGACATTATCCATTCAAACTTGTGTTAAGTGATAATTCTGCTCGAAGGTTTCAGTCTCGGAGTGACGAAGCTAGCACAGTGCTGGAACTATCCCATGATCCATTCTGATTTGTAACATTGGAGATACCCCAGACAAGTGTAGCCATTCTCCAATGTGCAGGCAAATTCACTGATTGGTCCAGCAAGGAATTGATACAAAAATGAACCAATCACAAACAGCCATGACAGACAGCTTTATGATGTTGACACTCCCTGAATAAGCCAATGTACACAAATTTAGTAAACAAGTACAAACTGTGAGCGTAAAATTTTACATTAAATATAACTCTTATCCCAGCAGATTTATCTATTCATATAAGGTCACTTGTCAACACCAATAAAATATGATAAAACACATCCCCTGGTAACAAACCTTGTGAAGACCACCATGGACATGTATAAACATGCTTTTCACTAAGTCTCATGCTATAGTAAGACATATTTAATATACCAACATGATAATCTTCATTGAAACATGTATCCCTTTTCCTGCCAAGTTCATATTTCACCATCAGGTCAAGTTGGTTAATCAAAATATATCCCATATATAGTGCATTTCAATAAAGACTTGAAGATTTGAAGGTCCCTGCAGACAGAGATGAACATGATTTTGACAGACTAAAGCTGCTATGACATGGGAAGTGATACTGTCTGGCAATTAAAGGCGTATACCTGTACTTGTACATGAGTGTAGAGAAATACAGACACAAAACTTGTAGTCTTGGGAAAGCCTGTAGGCTATTTCATTGCAACTAATGTACTGGTATACATGTGAAGTAATCATGCATGGTTGGTTGGTAATTGCATCAACACTGGTCAAAGAATATCCCTACCAGTGTAACCTCAGAGGGAATTTGAAACAAAACCCTCAAAGGTATTTTCTTGTCATAGAAAACTGTACCCCTTTTCGTGCCAGACAGTATCACATCCCCATCTGCCAAGTCTGTAGAAAGCAGTATTGATCCTAAACCATACAGATGTTCACCTGCTTGGCTTGGCCTGTTACAGCAGCTTTAGTTCATCAAAATCATGTTTAACAGTATCTCTGTTCGCAGGGGCAGTCATATAATCAATATTTTGTTAAAATGCACCATGAGTGTATATATAATCTGGAACCTCAGGCAAAAATTGCAGACACACTTTACAAAATTGATGCAACAGATTTTAAACACAGAAGTTTCGATCAGAAAGACTGCCACAATATCTGAAAGCCCCATTTAAGCTGTGTCTCTTTGCATTTTGCTTGCCTAAAAATATCATCCAATCTTTAGGGAGGTGGCTTGGATTCCCATTATTAAGCCGTATTGTCTTTGAAAATGTCACTATTTCAATCCTTTGTGATGGATGTAGTCGATTAAATTCAGGCGCTTGGCACTCGTATATTTGCAGTAGCCATATTTGAGTTGCAACTCAATAATTATTCTCCAGATAAAATCTAAGTTGTTCACCCAACAATAAAATCTAAGTTGTAAGCAAATACCTTATTTGAACAACGTTCTGTGGTTACACTTTGGTAAGCACTTGTACATGTTACATTTGATTTCAAACAATCTTGTCGAAAAAAAAATAAAAAAAGATACAGCAAATGGGTCTTTTATAAAGCCTGTGTGTTTACCGTAGAATGCTGTTTGTTGAAAAATCATTCAAGATTAAAGTGAATTCATTTGTCAAAAAAAGGTCACAATTTTACCCAGTGCATGTGTCAGCATGTTTAAAGTTAATACTGTGGATTTCAACAATCTTTAGGGGAAATAAGCAGAAAATATTTTTATATCAAGAATGAATAATACAAATATACAGCTATTTTCCCATCAACCCTCACACACAATAAAGGAGGTTTTCATGAAATGTAAACTATTTTTACTTTTGCTTAAAGCCCCCACTCAATTATCAGATTTATCTAATATAAATATTAGTTACTTGATGAAATATTCAATGGAAAACAAAAGAATGACAAACTGTTAATGGGCTATTGACACATTTGCTAATGCGAGAACCTGGGATTGAGAAGGGCGCCTTTACTTTTGCTTAATAAAAATAATATTAGCAAGCATTACAGCTATTTTACCCGTTAAATACAGATTTTAATGAGCTTGAAACTACATTGAATTGAGATAAAAGTCTGATATGTCATTAAATGAATTTAATATAACATAAGGGAAATTAATTTATATTAACCCTTTGAGCGCTGTAATTTTTCCCGCCAAAAATTTTGATGTAACATTTTACCGATTTTATGAATTTTTATGTAATTTTTTTCATTATTTTGGACCAGATAGACATTATATTTCATTGGCTACGGAATTTTATCAAAATTTTAGCAAAAAATTTGGAAAATAATGACTGGTGTACATATGATAAAGGTGACAAAATTTGACTTTGGCGCTCAAAGGGTTAATAATTTCTTGAAAGTGTTTGCCTTTCAAATGTAAACATAAGTAATGTACCTCTATGAATGCATTTAATGAACATGTATATTTGTAAAATCCTATCATAAGTACCGGTACGTAAGTGAAAACCTGAGAGCAATTTTCATCTATATAATCCAATATCGTCAGTTCAGAAGAACCTGATTTTATCAGTCAAAGATGATGTCATCCTTAAAAATTGAAAAGGCAGTCTGACCTAGGCTGGGCATAAGTGGTTGTCAGTTGCAATAAGTGATGAATTTGTTCTTTCCATGTACAGAAGTAGAGATATGCTATGATTCATTGATTTGTACTGGCTATACATTTACCAGCCTTAACACTAGAAAACTGTTGACAAAGGATGCTTGCTATATTGAAATTAACCTGATTTGGAATTGGCACAGCAGTAGGTTTCGGTGCCCCAGGTACAATGTGAAAGCCACAGGAATAGCCATTGTAAGTATGCCTGCACAGAGACAACCAATAAAGTAAACAATAGTTATGCAAACAAGCACAGCCTGGTGTGAATGTGAATGTCAATTTTTTACTGTATTCATTTTCACTTGCTGAAGTTTTATCCCTCTTTTGAGGTTGTTTGTGACACATCATCAGTGGTTTCCACAGCTTCACAAGGTTTTCCACAAGGGGATTTTCATGGGTGGGCCACCCCTCTGATTTTTGGAGCAATGTATGTGTTATTAACTGTACCAAAAGAATACATTTTCACAACAAGAGAAAATGCAAATTATATATTGTTATGCAAATTATAATAATAATAATTTATTCATTTACAGAGCAACTAAATCCACACAAAAAGTGTGATCAGAGACACTGTGTAAAATACAATTCAATATTATAAAAGGTAACAGGATTTGAAAATAAAACAAAAACATCGATACAAAGGATGAGTTCAATTAAAAGCAGAAGTAAAAAGAAGTGTTTTAAGACTTGATTTAAAACTTGGCAGGCTTGGAGAGCGACGAACCTCAATCAGAAAGTTGTTCCATAAAAATTGGAATCCCTGTGTTTTTGAAAGCTGTGGAGAACACTGGAGTAGCCCAGAGGCTAAACCATAAAATTAGCCTCATTTTTCACTTGCCCATCTGTCAAGATTTTATATTTTCTATCTGAATAATTCATTTGTCTGTTGGATGAACGGAAGCAAAGAGACTGGGCATAATAGCTACTGAACTGGCTCATGAACTCGCTGTACAGTTTGTTCATCTCTGCCATTTCTATTGATAAACAGAACATTTATATTCAGTATGACATCAATATTACAGCAATAAATGTGTAATAAAAGTAATATCGTAAATTAGATTACTGCATTGCCATATGTTTAACCCTTTGAGCGCCAAAGTCTATTTTTGTCTCCTTTATAAAATAAACCGCAGTTAATTTTTCTCAGATTTTTGCCAAAATTTTGAGAAAAAAACTGTAGCTAATGAAGTGTAAGGTCCAGTTGGTCCAAAATTATCAAAAAATTACAGAAAAGTTCATGAAAATTGGTAAAATTTTGCACCAAAATTTTGGGGGGGAGAAAATTACAGTGATCAAAGGGTTAATCAGTCCAATATCCGAACTGTAAAAAAAAACAAGAAGTCTCAAACAAGCATAAAACAGAATTTTATCTCAGGGTCACAGCCTTTTAGTGCTACAATTTTTCCCGCCAAAACTTCAGTGCAACATTTCAGCAAACTATATGAATTTTTCTGTTTTTTTGAGTGCTGTAGTTTTCCCAACCAACATACATTTTACAAATTTTCAGAAAATTCTTCTGTAACCTTTCAATAATTTTGGACCAAATGGACATAACTTTTCATTGATAACACATTTTTATCAAAACTTTGGCAAAAATATGGAAAAAACTGTCTCAATCTGAAAAAAATTGTGTGCATCATGATCATATTGTATAAAGACGACAAAACTTGACTTTGACACTCCATGGGTTAAATATGGGAAGGGACTGAATGAATTTAATCAATTTGTTGGTACTAATACCGTACATTTTTTTTCTCAAATATTTCACTTTCCCTCTAGAGTCCAATTATAATTATTTCAGAAAATGTCAAATTAATTTTACAGAATGTATCATTACTGGTGTGGGATAGATCTTAATAATAAAACACATGGCCATGACAACCTGTGTGAATTCTATAGGGAAAAATTAAAGGGGAAGTTCACCAAGTCTGATTTTTACATATGTGCTAGCTTTGAGGTCACTTATTCCATAAAAGCCATTTTCGCCATTTATAACTGGCACGAATTTTCACAACAACGGACAGAAATTGTGGCGGAAGTTGCAGTTTAGGGCTTCATCAACTTAATGTATTTTGAATCATGGGAAAAAGCGCCAAGCATGGTGCTTTCATCATGTGATATGGCAGTGTCTGCTATCATTTCCACCACCGGCTCTACCCGCCATAAACTCGAACAGGCCACAATTTCTAAACTAGGAACTCTGGCATCAGCCAGAATGGATACATATTTTATTGCATTTGACCGGTCTCTTGTTTGACTGGCTGTTTTAATCTTTTGTGTTTCCACGTTTTCCTAGCGAGTTTTAGTACTGATGAAGGGTTGCACCCGAAACGTCTGTGTTTTTATTCTGTGTGATTTGCAAGTGTTTTATTTCCCGCTGGTCAGTCAGTATTTTACTGAATTTGTTTTAACTTATTGCAGTTTTTATCCTCTGCCTTTTAACAAGTATTTCATCTCTCGCTGGTCGGCCAATTTTTTTACAGTACTCAATATATGACAGCTGTTTAATATCATGCAAGTACTTTAACTCAACATTATTTATACATGATTATATGTAGGTTATATACCCATTATCTGACATCTGTCAACATATGTAAACATACAATTTCATACATGTACACATTCTTTGTTAGATATGCACCAGTTGTGAAAATATTTCTTCACTAATTCAACGCTGCAGATATCAGTTCTCTTCTTGTGCATTCATAAAGCCCAGTGGTTGCATTTTATGCTCTGTCCTATCTTAAAGGTATACAATTGTTGGAATTGCGCTCAAAGGTCATATGGGACCCATATGACCAATGTAAACACTGTATCCAAGGTACGATGGTGATTAATGAGAGTTAAAACATGTCTGTCATAATCTATATTGTATGATTGAAATGTTGCAGTTATGATGATGAGGTGCATCTAGATATCGTGCACGAAATACATTGTTTGCAAACAAGAAACTCCCACAGGTGCAGTTCCAGTGATTGTTCCCTTTAAATCATCCAATGTCTCTCCCAGTGCTTCTAAATTACATCTTACACAATAAGCAGTGCCTCTGATGATATGTACACAGTGAGGTGGTCCATTGATGTAGAAAACATTGTATAAATTTAAGCTTCTTTTGTACAGCGCCCTCATCATTGCAGAACAGAATTGTTACCAGCAATGTTCTGCTCCTCAGAAGTTATGTCATTGATTACAGCAACTTAAGGAGACAGAGACAGTGTCTAAACTCTACCTGATTGGCTATTTTGAAATAATTATCATTGATTACAGCAACTTAGGGAGTCAGAAACAGTGTCCATACCCTACCTACCTAATTGGCTACTTTAAAATAATTCAATAAGAATTGCAGCGTGCTCTGAAGGTTATATCTGATTGGTCGTTGTCACTATTCACAGCAACTTAGGGAGTCTATTTGTATTATTCAATTATAACGGTAAGATTCAGCCAACCAATTGGATAACAGCTTCCGAGATGCTGCACATCAGCCCAAAAGTTACAGATGAGTGTTAGCCAACCAGCTGGCTATAACAGCTGCTGAGACGCTGCACACCAGCCTAACTTGTAGGCTGTTGTTACAAAATGGATTCCTGAAAACCCACAATGGCAGATATATTCTTGGCTGCATCCCTAGATATTTGTACATTTGAATTATACATTTAGTGTACATGATTTGCGTTGCAACACGGCAGACCCACACAGACTCTCAGTTAATCTATATGAAGTACCGGTACATGTAGCTGACTGCTTTAGTTTCAAACCAAACAATCTGAAAAGGTGTATTCATATATGCTTTCAGGCTGCTATTATGCCATATCAATAGAAATTGTTATTTTGAGATGCAATTTATTTTGTTTTTCTTGTTTATTATATGAGCAGAAATGTTTAGTTGTATGTTCATTGTGTCACAGTGAAAGTTTTTGAAATATAGCAGTTGTTATCTCAGCAGAGACCGCGTTTGTCAAAAGAAACAATACCTGATATAATATTTGTTTTGTTGTTCCATGAAAGAAACACATTTTCTTTGTCTTCTCCCTAAAGTGTATTGACATACATACATAGGTATTGTCAACGCAAAATACAGAGTACAATATGCATTGTTTTTCTTGACAAAGAAACTTTTGTCCCGACTGAAAATCAAATGCTAGAAGTAACACCAAACATTACTCACATACACAATGTGTTGATAAGTCCCAGATGTACAGTGGCTGTTTCTAAGTGATTGTGGGAGTAGAACAGGAACATGCCTGTCATAGACATAAACAAAACAATGGAAAATTTATGAGCAGTTACACCCATTGGTACACTGGCACTACTCATAGTTGTGATTTTTGTAACCAGATACAGAGATCATTTTGTGAGATACTTCACCCTATATAGCACTTCCAGGCAAAGGACACTTTATGTCACAAGTAATATTTTTCATGCTACATGTATCGTGACGGATATTTCTTTCAAGCTATCTAAGTCACCATCCTCTACACATTCTACAAGTAATTGGTTTTCCTCAGACACAAAATTCTTTATAGAGATGAATTTTTGTCTTGATTTTAGTCCTTACTGTAGGTTTTTTCGCTTTTCAATATTTTTCTTACTTCCTCCAGCAATAACCCTACCCTCCCCACATCTATGTACCCATGGTTCCCCTGAAATTTACAGTTCAATTTTTCTGTTCTGTCTGCAAGGCTGATTCACATCAGCCACCGATATACATCCTCTTATTGCACCTGCTCAAGGCAAACAGTGCACGTTTGTTTACATAGGCATCACTATTTATTTAAATTTTGTTGTGTTGATTTTAGAGAAATCCTCTGTCAAATGATGTCAGGCCTTTTATTTACTGAGAACTGCGTTGTTACCCATGAAACTATGTCAAAGCAGAACAGTGCTGAGCTCTTAATACTTTTGATATGTGTAGTGATGTTTGCTTTGCTGGAGCTTTGATATGAAATATTTTGCAATTAGATTATTGTTTGTTTGTTTAATGTAAACTGTGAATGATGGCTGTACACAGCATTCTAGGGTTATGCGGTCTATAGACTTGCTCCAAGTCTGTGGGCATATAAGTATCAAAACATAATAAATTGAAGGAGGAAACAGTAGGAGACTGTTGCTCTAATGGTAGGCTGTTTGTAGATCGTGGGTGAACGCCTTGACCCACCTTGGCCAGCCAGTAACTCAGCTGCCAAGAAATGCCAAGTGTAATATATGCTAATATATTCATGTAGTGACGTATTATTGTAGTGCGCATGTGCAGAATAAAGTATTACTCTCCTCATGCTTGAGACTAGTGAACAACGGCCTCCGTGTCTCTCTATACAATACATACCGGTAGTACATATACTACAAGTGGCGACGAGGATAAAACATCAGTGACCTTAGAGTGCAAAGTGCATTGTTCGCGCAACGTGTTAGTTGTTTCGAACAAAATCGAGGTCGGAGAACGGAGAAAAAGCGGCAGATTTAATTCGGACTATCAAGCAGTTAGCGAGGAAGAGTGCCACGCCGTCGAGCGGAACTTGGGGCAGAGGATCGGAACAGTGGAAGCGATCCAGTAGCGAGAAGTAACTTCAAAGTAACTCAAAGAACTTTGAACAGTTGTTCTACGCAGTGCAGTCGGGGAAAAATCTCAGCGAATCTGAAGATTTAAGACTGTGTCACCCGAAGTTCAAGTTTTCAAGTACATTCCTTTGTCTTAAGCAATAAAGTAAACAAGCGATAATGGCCAACGCCCGTATAACACGTGCTACGACTGAAGCTTTCGACAAGACAAAAAGTACTTTCCAGTCTTACTACAATAGGATGGAGAGGTTTTACCGTGTCAACGGCATCACGGAGGAGGAAGACCAGAAAGATGCACTTTTATATTGCATTGGTCAAACGGCTTTCTCCGAGTTGGAGGATATACTCCTGCCAGCAAAACCAGCAGACAAATCGCTAGCAGAGATTGTGGCGTGCTTGGAAAAGTACTACGATCCAGCGCGGATGGAACTTGCTGGAGCTTTCCATTTCCTGAAGCGAGACCAGAAGCCAGGAGAATCGGTGCAAGACTACATAACCGCGTTGAAGCAGAAGCTGCGAGACTGTAACTACAAGGAGTGCTGTCAAGGTAGAATTTTGTGGGACAAACTTGTAACGGGACTGTACAACTCGAAAATTCGTCAGCACTTCATGACTATGAAAGACATTTCAGAGTTGAGTTTCGTCGAAGCGTGCGAGATCGCGATATCGATGGAAGCGGGACTGCACCAGTCGAATCAAATGGCGAAGGACCTTCAAGTAAAGGGACGATCAGTAAAGTAGTAAGCAAACGTGACTCTTCTAAGACTATACAGTGTTATAGGTGTGGAAATAATCATTTGGCTAAAGATTGCCCACACAAAAATGTTGAGTGTCATAAGTGTTCTAAACGTGGTCATTTTGCGAAATTTTGTAAGTTGAAACAAAAGGGCAAAATAACAAAAGTGGTAAAGAGTCGAAATCTGGTAAATCAAAATCAGTAAAGGCTGTCACTGAAGCAGATAGCGACAGTGATGATTCCAATTGTAATGTGTATCATGTTGAGTCCTCCATTAATATGAATGTAAGTGGAGAAAAATCTGGTTATTATGTAAAACTGGATGTTAATGGTAAATCAGTGTCCATGCAAGTAGACACGGCAGCTGACTACAGTATCATGTCAAAGTCAGAGTATGACAAGAATTTCCGGAAAATTCCTTTGAGACAGTCCGGAATTAAATTGAAAAGCTACACTGGCGATACAATTTCCGTTAGTGGAGAAATTTCGGTCGAAGTGAGCTATGAAAGTCAGCGTTATCAGTCGTTATCAGTCAGGGTTATCAGTTCAAGTTATGGTGTGGGAGCTGTTCTCTCACATGTATTTGAAAATGGTGACGAAAGACCAATAGCGTATGCCTCTAGAACTCTAAGCCCGAGTGAACGTAACTATGCCCAAATTGAGAGGGAAGCACTTTCACTGATATTTGGAGTTAAGAAATTCCATGATTTCCTGTATGGGAGGAAATTCACTTTGGTTACGGACCATAAGCCATTGTTAGCAATCTTAGGTCCAAAATCAGGTATTCCTACCATAGCAGCTGCAAGAATGCAAAGATGGGCACTGACTCTGCAGGCATATGACTATGATATAGAGTATCGTAACACACGAGCACACGCAAATTGTGATGCGTTGTCAAGACTACCAAGTCCAAGCACACAAGGTGCTGAGGACAGTGTATTTGCTGTTAGCGTAATAGATGAGAGTTTCCCAGTTTTAGCTGATGATATTGCTAAGGAAACCAAAGTTAATCCACTTCTTAGTAAAGCATACGATCTTGTATTAAATAGTCGGCCAAGCAATTTCACAAATATGTCTGAGGCACTTTAGCCGTTTTAGCCGGCAGAGAACAGCTGTCAACAGAAAAGGTTGTGTTTATGGGTTACTCGAGTGGTGATTCCAAAGAAGTTTCGTGAAAGGTTGTTAGACGAGCTTCATTGGGAACATCCTGGAGTATGTGCCATGAAAGCACTTGCCCGTAGTCATGTATGGTGGCCAAATATTGATGCGGATATTGAGAGTAAAGTGAAAGCATGTTCAGTTTGTCAAATAGTAAGACAAGTGCCAGCTAAATTACCTTTACATCCGTGGGTATGGCCAATGAAACCTTTTCAAAGAGTTCACATTGATTTTTGTGAAGATAAGAAATACTATTTCTTAGTTCTTGTTGATTGTCATTCTAAATGGTAGATGTAAAACCTATGAAGAGTATCACAGCTGATCGCACTATTGATGAGCTTAGATTAATCTTTGCAGAACATGGTCTACCTGAGCAGTTAGTTTCGGACAATGGTCCACAATTCACATCTGATGAATTTGGATTGTTTATGAAAAAGAATGGCATTCAGCATGTTAAAGTAGCTCCATATCACCCTGCATCTAATGGCGCTGCTGAGAGAGCAGTGAGGCTGGTAAAAGAAGCCTTCACTAAACAAGTCTTAGCAGGAGATGCGTCTTTATCTCTGAAATGTAGAATTGGTAGATTTCTGTTTAGATACCGAACTACACCTCACAGTACAACGGTGTAAGTCCAGCTGAGTTAATGTGCAAACGTCAGTTTCGTACTAGATTGCAATTGGTAAAACCCAGTCTTGCAAAGCGAGTAGAAAAGAAACAAAATGCACAAAAAGAGCAGTTTGATCGTCATAGAAAACAAGAGAGATATTTTGAAATTGGTGATATTGTAAGAGTGAAAAACCCTAGAGCCGAGTCAAAACTTGATAAGTGGTTATTAGGCTCTGTAATTGAAGTCAAAGGACCTAGAAATTACATGGTCAAAATTGGGTCCACGACTAAAATGGTTCATGCAGATCATATGGTGAAAACCTATGAGGAAAGTGAACCAGAGTTCAAACAAACAAGTGTACCAATGGCTAGTGAATCAAAGGTGTACGTAAGGGATTTCAGTCCACAGTCAGTAAAAGAAATGCCTAGAGCAAATCCGACTGAAATACCAAATGTAGTAAAACCTAAAGAAAATACTGCAGTTATAGTTAATGGTACCAGTAAATCTGACAAAGTAACACCAAGTCAGGAGACATCAGTAAAACCAAGTGTAATTACTGAACCAGTTAGGAGATCAAATAGAGTTAGAAAACCAGTAGTGAAATTAGATCTGTAGATTTTGCAATGTAGTTTATTTGTAGAAAACAGGCATGTAACACTTTTCTTTTAAAAGGGGAAGCAGTGTAATATATGCTGATATATTCATGTAGTGACGTATTATTGTAGTGCGCATGTGCAGAATAAAGTATTACTCTCCTCATGCTTGAGACTAGTGAACAACGGCCTCCGTGTCTCTCTATACAATACATAGTACATATACTACACCAGGCAACTTGGGGCCAGTCTATGAGGTGTACTGAAATCAAAGGAATGGGCCCATACTTTTCAAAAAACACCACTGAGGGCGCTATTTTTATCACCAGCTGAATATTTCAATGGACTTGACCACATGAAACTTTAATCAATACACGGCTAGTTACTGTGACAAGTACTTCAGCTAACATTAATCTAACACCTGTCAAAAATTGCGATTGAATGTTTTAAAGAAGGTATTGTATAGATAGCTCAATGAAACGTCTTTGCTGATGGGCAATTAATTATAAATCTGGAAGTTCATCACATTTTCCTGCACACAGTTGATTTTAAAGATTGACTTTTCTCTCATTTTCATTTGTTTCTCATTGTTGTTCTCACCTTAAATTTTAAAATACTTTGTGATTCCTCCTACATAGAAATAACCCTGCCTTCCCCAGGTCTCTGTCCTTATAGCTCCCTGAAGTCTACATTATGTACAACTACCAGTATGTACAAACATATATATATCATACCGAGTGCATCCCAGTGTTGTCTTTGCTGACCCAACAGAAACAAATTTGACAGATGTTAAGGATTTCTTTAATAAATGGCCTAATTGCTTTATCACTTTCTCAGAAACTGGTCCTATGGTAGCTTTAATTTCAAAGTTGGTTTGTGGATTACTGCTACGGTGAAATATTCAATCATACATAAATTCTGTGTGTCAATATTTTTAATTTGGTTCATCAAAATTACCTCATTTTCCGAGCAAATTGGAGTTGTGCAATTGATGCTATTTTTTGGCATTATTGTTATTTCAGGGTGAATTATCGGTATTGGAAGCCAAACTACAGAACCTGGAAGAGAGCCTTGCCAAGAACAGAGACACCATCAATCAGATCAGAGACACAGTCAAATCCCTGGCTGAAGGGAAAAACCAGCCAGTAGTTCAGATGAACCAGCAGCCAAACCAGGTCAACATCCATGTACCGGAACACAGAGACACGGCCATGGATTATGGAGATGCCGTGAAGTACAATGGAGTGGCAGCAAGTGTGGATAAGGATGAATGCACGTTTGGTGATACGCCAAGTGGAACTTCAGCAGATGTCAAGGTAAGAATTATGTATGTCTCAGGGTATGTACCACATTGTGTAATCAGCTTTGTGTAACATTAATAATTTCTACAAAAATATGATGAATAATATTATTCCATTTTAAGAGGGCAATTCTGTATGATTACTCATTATATATTCATGCACTCCTGGTGTCTAAGGTCTTATATGTAATCTTGCCTTACACTCTTACAGCATCAAGTACAATTTCTTGGTGTGGTCTTTACCCTTACCTTTCCTGGCCTGTCATTTCCACATCTGCCGTGTCAGTAAAAAGTAGTATTTAAAATTGTATTTTCACCAACTTGGCATGTACATAATAGCAGTTCAAGACAGCAAACTGTCCTGGTATGTACCGTATGTTTTCAAATGCGTTCAAAATGTTCAAGTTTGTGTAAAGGTATACTTTCACCTGTTCCAATTTTACCACAGTTACCATGGAAAGAGAAAATCTAATCACAGATTTTAAGCAGGTGGCTGCTTTTTAAAAACAGCGCCCTCACATGGGCATTTTGAATACCAAGGAACACCCCTTTGAAGATATATATGGGCATATTTAGATTACAGGTGACTGTATATCTTTAAAATGCAATATATTGGGCGGGTTATCCATCACTTGTTTAAACCAACTTGACCATCTATCCAAGTGACATTTGGTGAAAACATGAAGTTTGACTGAGAGATGATTCTTATTGATCTTTTACAGATGTTGGATGTTTTTGATCTGGTGAAGTTTGACAATCCTGATGGTGGGTCATGGAAACAAGGTTTTGAGATTACTTACAACACACAGCAGTGGGAAAGAGAACCATTGCAAGTATTTTTGGTACCTCACTCACATAACGATCCAGGTGAGTAAACCCTATAGTCAATCATTGTATACTAAATATGAAATGCTGCATTAAAGGAGAACACACCTTGAAAAAACATATTCAGACTCTCAAATTGTTTCAATACTTTTCTGATCTACCACTTGTTGGGGCTCATTTTAAAGCTCTTGGAGTAAGAAAAATATTCACTCAGTTTTTTGAAAATCAAAACTTTTTCCTTATCTAGTTAACATAAGGATAGCAGCTATTTTGAATTTCAAATATTGGGAATATTACTGTTTCTCTTACAGTACTAAGATTTGCATGGTTGGCAGTGATTTTTATTCTTGATTGGTAAGAACATGGTTGAAAGTTCCACTGAGGAAAGTTTAATCAAATGTTTTTGAAGTCCTATCACTTTTGAAGCACATACTACTATAAAGTATAAAGTAGAATGCACAGATAGTCAGACTTTCTAAATTTTACAGTATGTTTTGGTCGACCATTTGAAGGGGCTAATTTTAAAGCCCACAGAGAAGCTACAGTTTTGCTGGCTTATTTTTGTGAAAAGCAAAAATTTTACTGGTAGACCAGCTGTGGTGTTTTGATTTTACCATAGCATAACAAGCACTCACTTGATTACACATTCCACAACCACAGCTACGGGCCAGATTTCCAGTGATATAAAGTAACATTGCTTATTTATTTTATCTGTCTAGGATGGATCAAAACCTTTGAAGTTTATTTCCGAGATCAAACACAACATATCTTAAACAATGCAGTTGTGAAATTACTAGAAGACAGGAAAAGAAGATTTATCTGGGCAGAGATTTCATATTTTTCAAGATGGTGGGAGGCTATTGATATGGCTAAAAAGAAACAAGTTATAGAGTAAGTGTAATGATGGTATTAGGCAAATGCTACAAAGGATGCATCAGCATAGTGTGTTGCTTGACGAGAAGGGGAAAATGCCTTCTACATTGGACAAATATTCAGTGTGCAAATCAAATCTTTAACATGTAAAATCTTATGACACTGCCACAAAGTGACCTTTATAAAAAGGTGACTGCTCTATAAGGTTGACTGCTACTGATTTGACTGTGTTACTGTTAGCTATTATAGACTTACAGGAACTATATGCAAGTGGAATACTATATATTTCAATATTAGCTTGGAAGCATTACAAGAAATTGTATTTTACATGACAATAAATAAATAAAGTGAAGATTTACAATATGCCAATACCTCAAAAACAAATTTGCTCAGTGGCGCTTTACAAACCTAAGTTAAAGAATGAATGTAAAAAGTGCAAAAATCATCTCAAAAATAAAGAACAATCAAGCAATCATAAAAATTAAAAATTAAAAAGTCAAGGTAAAAAGACTAATAAAATTCTCAACAGATGATTACAATATATGATATCACAGATGGAAGCAAATACTGAAAACTTCAAGAAAAGTTTAAAGCTAACCATAACCCTTTGAACCCTAGATTAATATCGCGAGGACAGTTGGAAATAGTGTCCGGTGGTTGGGTAATGCCAGATGAAGCCAACACTCACTACTATGCTATGCTAGATCAAATGATTGAAGGCCATACATGGCTGGATGCTCATCTAGGTAAGTAGATACTATATATATACAGTTGATTTCTCAGATGATAATAGGTTTCAAGCTTGGCTCTGCAGTGACTGAGTTAAAGGGGCAATCTTCAATCCCTGGTTCTCACATTAGTGGTTGTTGACAGTCTTCTTTGCTCTCCTTTGAAATTTGTGTACAGTTAATCAATTTGCTTAGAGATAAAGCTGATAAAAAACTTGCCCCTTTAAACTTTATAGTTGCTCTGCCTAGCCATTACAAAGTTTCTAACCCAGCAGTCCTTGTGTAAAAGTCTATTGGGATTACATATAGTTGCCAAATGTATGCTGTATGCATACTGGGCAAGTTGGTTCAGTTAGACTGGTAGACTCTGCCAGCTTTTTTTGCATCAATCTTCAATACCACAGGGAGTAATTAGAGACCCCTAGGAAAATCCTTTTAGTTCCTGTCCAAATATATGTGTCCATAAGCAGTAACCTAGGGAGTCCTTAAGATCAGGGTCAGGAACAGAGTATTTTGGAAGAAAACCCATTTAGTTCCTATCAAAAGATCTGTTTCCAGTAACACTCACTTATGCTACTCTCTTGACAGGAGTCAAGCCAAGAAGTGGTTGGGCAATAGATCCATTTGGCCACTCACCAACTATGGCATATCTGTCAGAAAGGGCTGGCATCAATGCCATACTGATACAGAGAGTCCATTATTCCATTAAAAAATACCTGGCAAGTGTAAAGAAGTTGGAATTCATGTGGAGACAAAACTGGGGTAAGTCAGTTACTGGTATCTTAGTTGAATTGTGTTTCTGTGATGCAGATATAAAAGAGATTTCGGGTAGAGTCTGCAGTGTGTATTTATGAAATATGTTTGATTGGAATATCTGCATTTTGTGTTTATCATTACTTATATTTGGTCAGATAATATCTACATTTGTCTTCATCATGTTTATCACAGATATTGGGTCATATTATATCTGTATTGTGTGTTTGTCAAGAAATTGTGTTGAACAATATGTGAAGTGTGTGTTTAACACTGATATTTGATAGGATTATACCTGTATTGTGTGTTTATCAAAAATATTTCATCGAGCAATATTTGAAGTGTGTGTTTATCAGTGAAATTTTGTCAAACAATATCTGCAGTGTGTGTTTATCACTGACAATGAATAGGATAGCACTGTATATAGGTTGTAATCTTACGATAGGGTTGGAATCTTACAGTATGTTCATATACAATAGAACAACACAACAGCAAGATTACCTGAATGTTTTGACTCATCCGCAATTACTCTATTTTCTGCAACTTCTTTACTATTTCAATGTCCTGTTTTCTCATCTGTCAGATCATGGATCAAGCACAGATATGTTTTGTCACATGATGCCATTCTATAGTTATGACGTACCCCACACATGTGGACCTGATCCAAGAGTGTGCTGTCAGTTTGATTTCAAACGTTTACCCGGAGGGAGGGTGTCCTGTCCTTGGAAGCTCCCACCTGTACCTATCACAGATACTAATGTAGCCAGCAAGTAAGTATCTCTTAAGTTTTTCCTACAAATTTCAGTAACATACCTGTACTGCTGTATGCCCAAGTTTTCGTAGGATAAAATCAAATCTTGTGGGTGATTCTCTTGTAAGTGCAAAGTATGCACGTTGAAAATGAAAGTGTTTAACATCTATGCATCTTGAAAATGAAACTTCTTCTCATACTTTGCTCAACGAATCTTTGACATGTTCTTTGGAAGGGAGAGTGAAAACCAGATTACTTACAAATCGTTATATTAGAGCCCCAAATTTTCTCAAAGTGACTGGCATGTGAAATTCAAAATGGCCACCATTCTGTGTGTTAAGCTACCTCTGTGCGAAAATAATTACGCTTTCAATTGTTATGAAAAAAGTCATAATTACACCGTGTTAACCACTGCTATCCTGTATGTACTGAACGAGGCACCACCATGCTAAGAAGGAAGATGGAAATGCACTGACAAGAGACAAAAGCAGGAAAATTCAGAGATACTGCCATTTTAGCACATAATCTATCTGGAGAAGTGATGAAAATCAGGTATTGAAATTAGACAAACACAATAGAGCAGATCCGTTGCCATGATACCACTAAAACAGCGCCACCTTGTGCTGAAATTGAAAGTTTGAAGCTTTGAAATGTGTTAAATTTAGGAAATGTCATGACTGCATGTTACTTTTATCTCTGAAATTTTGATTTTATTTTCTACAGGGCTGAAATTTTACTTGATCAGTACAGGAAGAAATCACAACTTTACAAAACTAATGTGTTACTAATTCCCCTGGGAGATGATTTCAGATACGACAAAATTATAGAATGGGATCAGCAATTTTCAAATTATGGCAAATTATTTGACTACATGAATTCAAACCCTAGGATGAATGTCAAGGTAAGAAAAATACACTTTCCCGTTTATTGCAGAATAGAACATTTCCGACGTGCAACGCTGTGTTTTACTTTTAATAGTGTTACTGTAGCATTTGTTTACAATGCTGGTAACCTGTACTACCATATAAACCAACATGTTCTATTACACAGTTAACACAACATTTATTTTCTTTCTCTTCTCTGTTCCCCCTCCCCTCCCTCTACCCTCTCTCTCCTTGCACTCTCCCTTTCCCTCTTTCTCTCTCCCCTCTGTTTCTCTCTCTCTCTCTCTCTCTCTCTCTCTCTCTCTCTCTCTCTCTCTCTCTCTCTCTCATCACCACTGTATACCCTCTGTCTCTCAGGCCCAGTTTGGAACATTATCAGAGTATTTTGATGCAGTTTGGAGGAGTACCGGATCAGAGCCTGGCAGTAAACCAAACGGCTTTCCCACACTTGGTGGTGATTTCTTTACCTATTCTGACAGAGAAGACCACTATTGGAGTGGATACTTCACATCACGCCCATTTTATAAAAATTTGGACAGAGTTCTGGAATCAAATCTCAGGTAAGAAACTATTATTTTGACCAAATTCACAAATCAGGTAATACTACATATTCCCCTGTGAAAGGTATTTATTTTGACACGGACCCTTCCATGAAAACAAGCATTCGTGGAACAGAAAATTTAAATCATATGATTGTAATGTAAAGGCCATCACATACTTGTAAATGGGCAATGAGTATCCATTCTATGTAATTCCTCAGTGCTATACTGAAGTTCAAGATGGGAACATCTTGAAGCAGGGCTTAGGAACCACCTTAAAGATATATTGTCACCTGTTCCAATTTTGCCACAGTTACCATGGAAAGAGAAAATCTAACCAATCACAGATTTTAAGCGGGTGGCCGCTTTTTAAAAACAGCGCCCTCACATGGTCATTTTGAATACCAAGGAACGCCCCTTTGACCATATATGGGTATATTTAGATTACAGGTGACTGTATACCTTCAAGCCAGTATTTTTCATCTGACAGTCAAAGGAAGGCAGTGTATAAAATTTTAAATGCCAGCTATGCCTGCTTTCTCACAATCCTTTTACCTTGCCAAACCCACCAAGACAATGCTTGTTGCATGGCTACATCTCATTGGTCTGCACAATTTTGGCAAAAAGTTTCCCAATAAACTGTAGAGGGTGTTCAGGCACGGCTTGATTAGGGAGAGAATCTGTGGTCAGGGAGACAATATTACTATGACCGATCCAAGCAGTGTGGATTGGACAATGATGTGAAATGCCGACTATTAAAGATGCAGCACCATCAGAGATAATGTATTTATTCTTCACTACAGGGCTGCTGAGATTGTTTATTCCCTTGCCATGGCAACAGCCAAAAGGCATACTATCCCAGGATTCAATGGGCTGACAGAAATGGAGAGACTGGTGAAAGCAAGGAGACAGATGGGATTATTTCAACACCACGATGGCATCACTGGTACTGGAAAAGATGTCGTGGTCATTGACTACGGTCAAAGGTCAGGTTTGGCTTCAGAATTTGTATCAACTATATTTTCTCTGTATGTTTGTCAAAATTCTTCTTTCGACATGGAAGCTTGTTGACCACATTTTAAAAGTCGTAAGTGGATACTGACTTGCCAGTACAATATTAATCCTTGTTGTAACAAATGAAATCTCAATGCATGACTTTTGGTGTCCCAGTTACCTTCAAAAGAGAAATGACTTTGAAAACTCTAGCACAATCCAATTGAGGACAGACTAAACGAGATGTGTTGATGATGAGTTGATATTTAAAGGCATATTTTTACACTCCAGATGGTTGTTGAATAGACTTCTTGGACCAATTATCATATTCAAAATGTAACTTGTTGGAGTTCGCTTGAATTAAAAGTTCATCAAATATTGGTATCACTAACAGTGATTGTTAATTTTCATCAATTTTACCAAATGGGCAATATTTTTTTATCATCTATGATCAGTGTTATCTCTGAAAATATGTTGCCTTATACTTGTGCATGGTATAGATGTGAAACCTTGCCTGAGAAAGTTGTTGTCTATCAACTATAACTTGACAAATTCCTGATTTGATAGGATGCTGGAAGGAATCAATGAAGCTAAGAGGGTGATCAGAAATTCAGCTCAGTTCTTAATGATGACACAGAAAGACAATTATAAGGAGGAAGTTGTGTTCTTTGACCTGGTAAGACTGATAATTATCCAAAATATCTGCCGCTTTATTTCTCAAAATATACATAAATATTCTCTGTGATTAAGATTTTCCCTGTGTAGGTGCTATGATACTTTGATTTTCTTTTATTTGTCATTTTGATCTAACAGTCTGAGAAAGTAGTTCCCTGATTAAACATCAATAATATTTGCACATTCCTGCTGTTGTTCTAATTGAAATGTTTTTTGAGTGATGGGAAAATTTTCATGTTTGGCAACTGTTTGGGAGCCATGGTTCTTTTGAAAGTGACAAGTACTAAAGCGAGTATACTGAACACACTTTTACCATGTATTTCGCTTGCAAGCAAATGAAGAGCACAGTATCGCTGGTGCAGCTACATATGTCATTATGTCCTTTGTGATTATCTGACAGGATGAAAAGAGGGCAAGCCATGACGCCATGTCTGAGAAAACTGTCATTTCTCTCAGTGATCAGCCAACGTAAGTCATATAACAATTTGTCATACCGCAACAAAGTTCATAAATTCATTTTCTTTGGTGCAACCAAACATGTGTCTTTTATAATATCGGCCTCCACATCCATTGTATTCTCAGTTTGATCTCATCTGTTGCCTTCAGGGAGACGCTATCGAGTGCCCATAACTCACAAGAATATTTTAAAGAAATCTTTTATACCAAGTGCAATAAGCATACTAAATTCCAGTCTGTAATTTGTAAGCTTCCACCCATTTTAGATTACACATTACATGTCTTTATTTTTATAAGTCTGAATCAATTTTTAACGTTTAGGTTTGTAAGCTTTTATTGTGTTTCAATTCAATTCAATTCAATTCAATTCAATTACTTATTATCCACAATAAATGTAGAAATTTGCCTTCAGGCTCATCATATACAAATTAAAATAGTACAACTAGCAAGAGCATTCTATAAAAAGGGAAGCTATTACACATTGAAATGCTTACAAATACACACAAGGTAGCGACATAGATACAAAAATTGAAACATAAACGGAAACAACAAAGGACCAACTGGAGGTTTAAAACAACTACATCGAGTTTTAATTTAAAATTGAAACTGCTGATGGAAGAAATGACTTTTTGAAGAGGTTTTTCTTTGCACGAGGAACCCGAAAACGTCTCCCTGACGGGAGTTTCTGGAAGTAACCATGGAGAGGGTGATCAGAATCATTGACAATATTCTGCGCTTTCCTTTTCACTGCCAGCTGGTAAAGGTTTACAAGGGAATTTTGACGACAGCCAATAATTTTTCTGCCATCCTCACAATACGAGAAAGCTTACTTCTGTTTCTGACAGTCAAATTTCCATACCACAAAATGATATTATAGGTTAAAACACTCTCAATGAGGGATCTGTACACCATTGTAAGATATTTCTATGTGATTCTATTTGTGTGTCTTATTGTATATATGTAGGTGAAGCGAAAGAAAAAATTCCGCTAAAGGACAATAAAGTATAATTTAATCTAATCTAATCTAATCTAATATCGGCTAGCTGTACAAGTTCACTGATGTTACCGTTAGACATCCATTCAATCAATTTTGTTCACACTGCTTGTATTGTATTTGCCTTGTTGGAAAGTTGCGATCTATAATTTCTTAGCACAAGAGAGGAAAGAAATGGTAATATAGTATCTGCTTGCTACATACAAGTTCAATGCTGTTTACTGTGGGTAATCCATGTGATCAAGCTTGTTCAACATGTTTGTTTGGTCTTTGCCCTGCAGGAAGGTTGTGATCATTAATTCCTTGGCGCAAGAGAGACAAGAGATGGTGTTACTGTTGGTTTCATCTTCCAATGTTGAAGTCATGGACTGGCAGGGCAATATAGTGACAAGTCAGTCCAATTTAGTCTGGACAGGAAGTGACTCATCACTTGAGACATTCTTTGAGGTAAGCACCATTTTACTCACACACATCTTTCTAGGAGGAAAACATATCTGAAGAATAGGAGAAAGCAATATGAAAGGTGACCCTTACCTTTCGTTTTGCTTTCTCCTATTATTTATGTATTTCTGAAATAAAACACAGACTGATTGACCTTTTGAGGGCCAAAGTCAATCTTAAACTATACCCAGACAATTTTTTCAGATTTTTGCCAAAATTTTGATAAAAAAACCACAGCCTATGAAATGTGATGTCTGTTTGGTCCAAAATAATCAAAAAAGATTACTGAAAAATTCATAAAAATTGGTAAAATGTTGCATTCAAATTTTGGTGGGAAACATTACAGCACTCAAAAGGTTAATACAGTCTGATCTAAGCTGAGAAGGGTAAGTTGAGCAAGCTAGGATTGATCTGTGTTCAGAATGTCAAATTTGTGAACATAAACGAACTTAACAGTTCAGTTTCACTTTATATAGATGTTCTTGATTTGGTGAATTTGACGAGTACATGGAACTTGGAAGACATTTAGTTTAAATATTGTGACAACGATTGCTCTGTGTGCAACACCTTAGAGCAAATTGAATCAGCTACGTACACAAAAAAGTCATAACCCTTGAACAGGGTATAAAGGTAAACCATGGCAGGTATGAAGAACAGGGGACCACACAGGAAGTACTTGAGAAATGTCTTGAACTTAGAGAGCCTTGGATAGGGACAGTAGTAAGGTTAGGCCCTTGGGGAACAAGGCAGTTCACTTCACTAGGCCAAGTGAATCCATGATATCATTATAGGTAAAGAGTCTTGGAAAGGGATAGGGTAAGGTTAGGCCCTTCAGGAACAGATTATTTCAGTTCACCAGGCTCGTACTAGTGAATCCATGATGTTGTCAACTTAGGAAGTCTAGGATAGGTATTTGAGTGACGTTAGGGCCTTCAGGGACAAAACATTTCATGTCATCACCAGGTCTAGCAAATCCGAAATATCACAAGCTTACGGAGTCTAAGGTAAGATTAAGAAGATCAGGGACGTAACATTTCAGTGACCTGGCCTAGTTCATTTATACTTTGCCATTTTGTCTTTCTCTCTCTGTGCAGTTAGTATTTGTGGCTGAACTGCCTGGACTTGGAATGAGGACTTACTCCATCAGAGACTTGGGAACACATGAATCACCAGAACATTCACAATCCAGAGTTACTATACTGAACGCTGGTGAACAGGACACACTTGTCAGGTACCATACAAATATTGAGGTAGAATGCCCATTTGTGACAGATATTTAGACTTTCAAACTTGCACAATAGTGTTTTGATCTATCACTTGGGGAGGCTCATTTTGAAGCTTACGAAGTAGAAAAAGTGTTAACCAGCTTATTTTTGCGAAAATCGAAAATTTAAGTGTTCCCCACAAAGTAAATACGGGGATGGCTGTCATTTTGAATTTCAAGTGTTGGTGGCCATTTTGAAATTCAAGTGGTCATGAATATTGGGTAATTTGTATCTCTAGTACCAAAATTAGCATGGTGATTGATTTCAAAAGTGAATGGTTTTATATTTAAATTTCTTTGCCCACCACGTAACAATGTTTTGAAAGTGTTCTACCGGTATACTGGCAGTTACTTGTATCATAAAAATATTTCTTGCCGATAAACATTTCTTGTATTTTATTCACAGAGGCTCTTTCCACGTGTTCAAAGAATCAAATGCGTACGGTGACTTCTCAATAGAAAATGCATTTATAAGTGCTGAATTCACAGGCACCAATGGATTACTAAAGGTAAGTTGATGCAACCTTCCTAGGTCAGTAACTCCCTTGATGTTTAGTCACCAGCCATTTACCCAAGCCCTTTCCTAAAGTTTATCTCCAACCGTGTTTGGGGGTAAATATCTGGGGCCAATTGTCCTCATATTGTACAAGCTGCTTGCGCAAGCTAATAGTGTTCTACGACAGTTTCAAGTCAAAAGTTGCTGCTGCTGGATTTGTACAGGTCAAAATAATGTGCCACACTTTGATGACAGGGTCACAAATTACCTTTTGTGGACACTCAGAAAGCATCGTTACACAGACTTGTTCTGTTCAGGAATACAAGTGAATTCATTCTGTGTGGTTTATTTCTGTCTCTTTGCAGTCAATCACAACAAAAGCTGATAGCAAACGCACATCCATATCATTAGACTTTGTCATGTACGGAACAAGAAACACCAAGGATAAAAGTGGAGCATATTTATTCCTGCCGGATGGAGAAGCAAAAGTAAGTGTTTTAGATTTCCAATAGTTAAAATCAGTCCCACTGTACACATTTTGGTATTAGAGAAATAAATTACATAGCATTTACCAATAAATTTAAATATTCAAAATTATAGCATACTCTGTGGTAACTCTGGGGAAAAAATTAAATTTTTCATTTTCAAAAAAAGAAAGTGACAACTTTATTTGCTCTTCATATATAAGTCCACACATGATAAGAAAATTATTTCATAACTTTTAGGGCAATTACTCATTCAAGCAGTTCTCTCAGGGATAGTCTTGGTATAATTAAATGATGACAACATCTTGTTTCTTCATTTCAGACAATCACAGAGGGTCTTAAACCAGTCATAAGGCTTATAAGAGGCCGGTTACTATCAGAAGTCCACGTTACATTTGACCATGTTTTCCATTGTGTCAGATTAGCAAAATCACCAGGTATGTATGTATGTCTATGCTAAGTGAAAACCAATCATCACCTTCCACAGTGTTTTTGGTAAGGGTGGTACCTCAACAAATTGTTTTTGGGATTTCCCCATCTTATTGCGTAGGATCAACATAGTACTTCATCAATTCAGTCCTTTTAAGAAATAGTACAGAATTTCTCAAAGCATATATCTATTTACCGAAACCATAGCAAAAACACATTCCACGTTTTCCAAATGCTACCATCGTATGTACTATATACATAAATCTATACAGCTGTTAAGTGTTCTTAAGTAGACAGAGCGATTGCTCTTTGATTTAGGGAATCTCCCAACCATTTGCAATTTGAACAGATGTCATTCCATGTTTGATACCATTGTAGGGAGTCCAAAAGTGCGTTTCAGTATGGCTGCCAGGCATCAACCTCTGTGATAGCATTTCAAGCCATAGGCTCCAATTTGTTTAGCCATTTATGAAGTGACTTCATTCAAATTCAGTACGATTACAACACCATGTATTAACAATGACTGGAAGATAAGTAATTGTCTACCATTGTCAGCTGTTTTCTGTAGTCAACTGATGTATTTTTCAAATTTTTACAAATAAGAAATCAGATTTCATGAGCTTATACAGATGTGTTTGAATTAATATGAAGTCATCAGTGTTAAACTATTTTGTATTTATCCAGGAGCTGATGGGACTGCACTAGAAATCTCCAACATCGTGGACATCAGAAGTCAGAAAAATAAAGAGATAGTCATGAGGATAAAAACAGACATTCAAAACATTGATAAATCATTTTACACAGATCTCAATGGATTCCAGGTAAACATGTCATAGGATATGTTTGTTGTTGTTTTTGACTCAAAATTTATGAGAATGTGTTTTAACAAATTGTCTTCTTATGAGTAAGTAGGTGATTTTCAAAGCTCTAAAAAAGCCATGTTAATGATACCTGTGTTTGTGTGATGGTGTGACAGTGGATGTTGAGATTGTTTTACAAGACTCCATGAATGCATGTACCAGACTCTATAGCCTTATGTTGGTGTGCTTTGTATGAAACATGCAAGGCTGAATAGACTATATGTGTACTCTTTGTGTGAAACTGTAAATGCAGGCTGACTAACCCATGCACACACATGATTTTATCACTGAGTGTTTGACTGTGTACTCTTTGTAATATTTTCATTTCATTGCAAAGTTGTACTCCATATCATATAGTTATATTTTTCACTAATCTGTGTATTGCAGTCCTACCATTTGCCTAGACTTTAACAACAGATCCCCATACATTGAATGTTTTGTGATGTTTGCATTTCAGATTCAGAGAAGAAAAACTTTATCCAAATTACCACTACAAGCTAACGTATATCCCATGCCAGCAATGTCATATATAGAAGACGGCATGTCTAGACTAACTCTTCATACAGCACAGGCCTTAGGTGTTGCCAGCTTACAAACTGGTGAGTAGACTTAGTCGTCCGGGGGGACTTACAGATTTGATCGTGTCCATGAATCTATGCGTGCGTCAGTGCATCCGTTCACGCAAATTTCTCAGAGATGCCTGGAGCGATTTCATTCAAACTTGGTACAAGGATTACTCCCTATGTCATACATATGCACATTAATTTGTTTTTGATACGATCCAATGTGACCATCATTTCCGTCAATGGTTTCCAAATTCATTAACCAACAGGGGACTATGTCATTGACAATGACTTGTTCTTACAGCTGTTAATTTGATATTTTCATGATTTTGATCCATAAACATGAGTTACACCTGTTGTATTTAGGACAGAGAGTGATACATGTATGTTACTTGAAGGAATGAATATTAATTTTAAATGTATTCTGCCATAGGTTGGTTGGATGTATTCCTGGACAGAAAACTAGAACAAGACGACAACAGGGGATTGCAACAGGGAGTCAAAGATAATAAAAGAACACCAAATTTATTTAAGTTATTACTTGAAAGAAGAGGTGCAGATGCAACACAAACAGTGAGTCCTATCCACATTTCGCATTCAGGATTATGTTACAAGGTTATTCACAAAGAGCTGGGATTTATGTCCGATTAAATCCTACAACAGAGGTATTGTCCTTGATGCAATGTGTCTTGGACAATATCTCTGCTGTATAATGTACTTGGAAATAAATCCAGGTATTTTGTGAACAACCTTATTGTGAAATAATTATTTTTATTAGTCAAATTCAAATTTATAGAAAAATCAGAAGTATAGTGTTTTGTGAATGCCTTGTTGTACACTGCATCGTACACTACATCACCCAATTGCAATGATTTTCACAAAAATAAGTCTGTGGAAAGTAAAGTTACTACATGAGCTTCAAAATGAACCCTAACAAGTGGTAGACAAGAAAAGCATCATAAAATTTTGAGACTTTAAATATCTGTCCCTGAGGCACATTCTACCTTAATTAGAGGTTATAAACGGTGCGCTCGGGTATTTGGTTGAGGATATAAGACCTTGGGGGTGAAAATTAGCATATTGGTGGGAAATAATCACCGAGCAAAGCGAGGTGATTATTTCACCCAAATATGCTAATTTTCACCCCCCGAGGTCTTATATCCGCAACCAAATACCGAGCGCACCGTTTATAACCTCATTATAAAATGCTAAAGTTAAAAACAAGTGGACAATTGTTGTTCTTTAGGGCTGAAGTTTGAATGAGAGTTCACGAGCGACAGCCTCACACAAGCTCTGAAAAGAACGTTTCAGAAAGCGCGCCGCGTGCACAGTTGATTCCATAAAATACGGTAACGCAACGCATCGATATCGTGACATCGAATTTGAAGAAATTTACTGGAAAAAACGCTTTAAAACTTTTAAAAAGTTATGTTGTTGTCACATAGCTGTAGTCCCTTACAGAAATTCTTCATTTGTGTCTCATTGAGCTGCAACAATTATAACACTTCCACCAATGTACAACTGTGGGATTGTTGTATCAGGGCAGTGAGTGATTATTATGAATTGTCAATACCAATCATGTACAAATATGATGTTATCATGTCACTGTGAACCCGTTTACCCCCAATGCCCCGTAAACAAGTCCACACTCCCCATTGATAACCATGGGTTAGGGTCAACCATTGTTCTGAAATGGTTAAACCTGTGACAGTAATATGAAAGGAGGTGAGTATCTAATGTTTATTTGTATCTTGATTTTGCAGACGTCAACAGTTCCTACAGGGTACCCATCTCTTCTTAGTCATACAGTCAGTCAAACTCTCAACAATCCACTGATAACACTACCTACCTTAATGGATGCCGACATCGTCACCGAGTTCGCACCATTGACGCAGCAGCTATCATGTGACGTACATCTTCTAAATCTACGCCATCTCCACGATATGAGGGAGGGTGAATCGGTGCCTGGCGATGGCGCTCTTCTACTGTTACATCGTCTTGGTTTTGATTGTAAATATCCAGCTACAACTCTTACATGTTCAACAAATCAGGGTCAAGTAAGTCATTTTCAGATACTGCTTTCATTTAAAAGTTGATGCAGACTTAACTCTTTTAGTGGCAAAGTCAATTTTTGTTGCCTTATTAAAATACACCCCAGGCGATAGTACTTGCTGATAATAAGTTGTCTTGTCTTGCCATTTCATCATTGGGAGAGGGCACAATCAGTGTTGTTTTCATTGCTTCTTGCTGACTCAGGCCAGAGTATGAGGAATCAAAGAAAAGCATATGATGATAGAGGGCGCTATACTTACAACTACTGACTTACTTGTATCATTTTGCGTCATGCATGTCAGTGATTCACAGCAAATCAAGTTTTCTTCAGTTTGCTTCAAAAAAACATTTTTCACCTACCTGCGAGGGCACACTTTGAATACATTATCTTGAAACAAAATGTACTGTTTGTGTCAATATCAAGGCATTTCACAGCACTCAGTGTTATTATCAATATGCTACGATATTTTTTAGAATATTAACTTCTTATTGATAGAAACAAATATCTGAGAAGAGAAAGTAAAATTTTTTGTCTGCCTATCCCTCCTGACACAATGTGACTACTACATGTACTAGCATGTGACGTGTACTCACATACAGTTGTGTGTACTCTCTGGATGGAAGAGACATAGTCAGAAAGTTGTTGTTGCGGTTGGCAAGTTGTAAAACGCATAGATGTGATCCTAAAAATTTGCACTGTACTATTTGCAATGAATCATTTGCAGTGAAAACACCTCTGTGAAAAAGTAGCAATAGCTTTTTCTGTGAGTTCTTACGCTATCCTTTGATGATGAGTGTTGTGTTAAAAATTTCTGTTTACATTTTAGGTGACACTGGGAGATTTATTTACAGAAGACAATGTGCAAATAGAGGAGGCGACGGTAACATCGTTAACTATGATGTATGAAAAAGGTCAAGTTCAACTGTCAGAAGCTCTTTATATAGAACCAATGGAAATCAAAGCATACAGACTTAAATTCCATTAGCAAAGTTGTGAGTGGCAGTCAGATTTGATCAAGCCACTTGGACATTTTAATTTCAGAATGTGAGAGAACATATCATAAACTTTAATGTACTGAATCAGAGAAACTTTGAAAGAAAATGATAAATACTTCCAGTGGGTGTCTTGAGGGCTCCCTTTGGAAATCTTGATTCTTGCTGTATTCTTTGCTTTACTGTGGAATATGTCGCCTTTGATAACTCTGGACAAATGAAAACTTGTGACTGTGATGCATGGACTTGACAGGATGTGCAAGAAGATATCCAGTTGGATGTTACACGATTTTGATAGTCACAGAATGTTGTTACGTCAGAGAAAACGAACAAAAGGGTGAACTCAGCAGTTAACGTTTAAACAAATTTATTACGAAAATAAAACTAATTGCTAAGTCAGGGATAGAGTACAAGCTTTAAAAGTGTACAGACTACTTATCTCAGCTGGGACGGCAAAGCTCCAGTCTCAGAGTTGTAACAGTCAGTTGGATGAATGAACAGTCCTTGCAGGCTTGCAGGCTTGAAGTTGCACAAAGTCCACAGTATAAATCCAGCGTTGGCAGTGAAGGTCTTGAAAAGTCTTGAGAATGACTACTGCTGGAGTTTAGTAACACACAAGAACACGATCCCAAAAGTCTGACTGGAAGCTGTGCACGTCCCTTTTAAAAGGCATATAAAACAATCTAGAACTTTTATTGACATGCTAATTACTGTTCTAAATTATCTCCCTTACACAACTAATCAACTTCCAGAACATTCCAAACATGACTAATTGAATTCAAGGTTGTGAGGTCATCAAGGGCAGTGACCTTGAGAATGTTCTAGACTAATTGAACTCAGGTCATGATGAGTGTGGGGGAAATGACCTACATAACACACCCCCTCTTCAAAAAAGAAAATTTTTCAATGAAAAATCTTTCTTTTACAAATGTAATCTTAAAAGTGTGAACAAAATAAGTTCTAAATACGAGAGAGACAGTCTGCAATTAAATTGTCTCTGCCTTTGATATGTCTAATGTCAAGATTAAACCTCCTGTAACATTAAACTCCATCTTAGCAATCTCTGATTTTTGCCTTTAAATTTCTGCAGAAATACAAGAGGGTTGTGATCAATATAAACCACTATTGGCTGATTTGAAGAAGTAACATAAACTTCAAAATGCTGTAAAGCTAATATCAAAGATAAACACTCTTTTTCAATTGTAGAGTAGTTTCTCTGAGATTTGTTAAATTTGCGTGAAAAATAGCAAACAGGATGATCTATACCATGACTATCCTCTTGCAATAAAACAGCACCAGCAGCCGTATCACTAGCATCTACAGCTAATTTGAATGGCAAAGTGAAATCTGGTGCAGACAACACTGGGGCACTTTGCAGTATGGCTTTAAGTGTATCAAATGCCTGTTGGCATTGCTCTGACCAAACAAACTTTACTTTCTTTTTAAGTAAGTTAGTCAAAGGCTCAGTAATTGTGGAGAAATTTGGACAGAATTTTCTGTAGTAACCAGCCATACCGAGAAAGCGCATCAGTTGTCGTTTGCAGTTTGGTATGGGAAAACTTGAAATGGCACTGATTTTGGCATCAACAGGTTTTACCTCACCCTGTCCTACAGTATGTCCGAGGTAAGTCACCCTCGCCCAACCAAACTCAGATTTGGCAAGGTTGACAGTCAACATTGCTTTACTCAGTCTCTCAAAGAACTTCCGCATGAGCTTGATGTGTTCCTCCCAGGTGTCAGTATACAGGACGACGTCGTCAACGTAAGCTGCACATCCGTCTAGCCCGGATATGACGTCGTTGATCATCCGTTGGAACGTTGCCGGAGAGTTCTTCATTCCGAATGGCATCACCTTGTACTGAAACAATCCGTCTGGTGTAACAAAGGCGGATATTTCACGAGCACGATCCGTCAAAGGGACTTGCCAAAATCCCTTCAGTAGGTCAAATTTCGTCACATACTTGGCTTTTCCCACTCGGTCGATGCAGTCATCAATCCTCGGGATTGGGAAAGTGTCTGTCTTTGTTAAAGTGTTGACTTTCCTATAGTCCGTGCACATACGATAAGTGTACTGTGATCTGATTTGGTAACAAGTATGCACGGCGAACTCCAGTTAATTTTACTGGGTTCAATAAAGTCATTGTCCAGCAGGTATTTACTTCTTCCTGGAGATATTTCGCTTTTGTTGGATTCAGTCTGTATGGATGTTGTTTTATAGGCTTACTATCCCCAACATCAATAGATGACGTTTGTCCTCGTTAGACATCTTGAAACAGGTGTTTATATTCATGGAGCAGTTGTTTCACCTGTTGTTGCTGTTCTGGCTGGAGATGTGCCAACTTTGTAGACTCCAGCTTCTCCAGGATTTCTGAGTTCTGAAGCTTGACCGAGCCCAGCTTTGAATTTAGAGCATTTTCACTCAAGTCAGTTTCAGTATCACTATCTTCATAATGGTTTGAACTGACTGCACTGACAGGCTGAGTTATAGTAGGATTATCCCTATCCAAATATGGCTTAAGCATATTTATGTGACATAGCTGTTTTTGTTTTCGCCTGTCAGGTGTTATTATGATGTAATTTAAATCACTCAATTTCTTATCAATTAGGTATGGCCCAAAGTAACGAGCATGGAGTGGTTTGCCAGGAATTGGAAGTAGAACAAGAACTTTTTGACCTGGTTCAAACTTCCGTTTTGAGGTGTTTTTGTCATATTTGGTTTTCATTGACTGCTGAGATGACTCAAGATTTTCTCTGGCTAATTCACATGCTTTAGAGAGTTTTGTACGAAAATCTGACACATATTGCAAAATATTCAGACAATCATCATCGTCTGATAGGAATTTCTCTTTAACGAGCTTAAGTGGGCCACGGACTGTATGTCCAAATACAAGCTCAAATGGGCTAAAACCAAGAGACTCCTGAATTGACTCTCTAACAGCAAAGAGCAAAAAATGAATTCCTTCATCCCACTGCTTCTCTGTGTCAAAACAGTAGGTCCTAATCATGTTTTTCAAAGTTTGATGAAATCGCTCAAGAGCACCCCTGACTTTCTGGATGATAGGCGGATGACCTACACTGTTTAATGCCTAGCTGATCCATTACTTGTTGAAAATACCAGACATAAAGTTGGAGCCTTGATCGGACTGGACACATTTAGGGAGGCCGAATAAAGTGAAAATTTGACTAAAGCTCTCACTATAGTCTTTGTCTTTATGTTTCTCAGTGGTATGGCTTCTGGGAACCGAGTTGATGTACACATAATTGTCAACATGTACTCATTTCCTGATCTTGTTTTTGGTAGGGGCCCAACACAGTCTATTAGTATCCTACTAAATGGTTCTTGAAATGCAGGAATTGGCTGTAAGGGGCCTTTGGAATAGTCTGATTTGGCTTTCCTACCATTTGACATGTGTGACAAGTTTTACAGAAATGTGCTACATCCTGCCTGAGATTAGGCCAATAACAGTGACTGAGAATTTTATGATAAGTTTTCCTGACTCCTAAGTGACCAGCCCAGGGGGTTTCATGGGCTAGGCGCAATATTTCAGCATGGTAGGGCTTTGGAACCACAATTTGATGTTTTATAGCCCAATCGTCATCAACCAAAACATCTGGAGGTCTCCATTTACGCATGAGAATACCAGACTTTGTATAATAGGAAACAGAGCTATCTGAAGTTTTACCTTCATCATCTACCCTGTCAAACAAAGACAAAATATCTGGGTCTTTGTGTTGTTCTGCAATGAGATTTGATCTAGAAATGTCTGACTTTGGTCAGCAGAAGTTTTACTGGAAGTTTCAAATCCACGAGGGATAACGGAATGATCCGTGTCAAACACCTGACTGAGAAAGGTGTCATTTAAGTCAACATCTGTGACATTATTTTTGAGAGTATTTTGATTCTCGGAAGTTTTCTTTGACATGGCTCGAGTAATGGCACATGAAGGAAATAAATCGGGTATCTCTTGTTCAATTGCTCTGGATCCTGATCTAAACTAGGATTATCAGTCACAAGTGGATTAGTAATGACCTTGTCCCCAGCAAGGTCGTTTCCAAGAAGAAGGTGAATCTTCCAAGAAGAAGGTGATCCCTCAAAAGGCAAAAAAGGCCTAATACCTAAAGTCACAGGTCCAGAAACAAAGTCCGAAGACAAATAGACATTATGGAGAGGAACAGGAATAAAGTCATTGCAATCTACCCCCTTAATAAGAACTTTAGAACCTGAAAATGACTTTTCAGAAAACGGCAGGGTATCTGCCAACAAAAGAGACTGGGAAGCCCCGGTATCTCTTAAAATTTTGACAGGGTAGCGGAAGAAAAATCACTAGAAAGTGATATAAAACCATTATGAATAAATGGCTCGAAAATACCCATAATGCTATCTTGAGAAGAATTGACCTTGACCTCATTAATTGGGGATAAGAGGGATTTAACCTCAGAAAATGTGTTGCACACATTATTAGACTCTAATTGAGTTGATGAAGAAATAAAGCCGGTTGGCTTAGATCCACTTTGACCACTTTGACCTTCACGTTTTCTTTTCAATTTGAAACAATCTGACATTAAATGGCCGTCTTTCTTACAATAATTACAAGAAAGTGTACCAAACTGTTTGTCAGAAGGAGATTGAGACTTGGGATCTGATGATGTGGAAGTGTTACTTGAATTTTGTGAACTGTTTTCATTTGATTTCCTACTCTCCTTTGAAAAATTCTTGGATGAAAAGGAGGAGTTAAATTTACCTGCATTGTTTCTGTATGAAAAGGACTGGGATGGTTTGCTGAGAAAGGAAGATTTGTGGGTCAATGAATAATCATCGGCCAAACGTGCAGCAACCTCCAATGTATCTGCCTTTTGTTCATTGATAAACGTCTTGATGTCACTCCGGATGCACCTTTAAATTCCTCAATCAAAACAAGTTGTCGTAATTTGTCATAATTCTGACTGACCTTTTCAGAAGAACACCAACGATCAAACAGTTGTTCTTTTGTTCGAGCAAATTCAACATAAGTTTGATCTTTCACCTTCTCACAATCCCTAAATTTCTGACGGTAAGCTTCAGGCACCAACTCATAACCCTTGAGAATTAATTCCTTCACAGAATCATATTTGAAGCCTGCTCTACTGACAACTGAATGTAAATTTCTCTGGCTTTACCCACCAAAGCACTCTGCAAAAGCATAGACCAGGACTCCTTAGGCCAGTTCAGACTCTGAGCAATTTTCTCAAAATGAAGGAAATATTTATCAACATCCTTTTCTTGGAAAGAGGGAACTAACCTGAAATGCTTAGTGATGTCAAACTTGTCTGAAGGGAAGAATTTTCCTGACTGTCCAAGCTCTAAACGTTTTATTTCTACCTGTAATCGCTGTTCTTCTAATCGCAATTCTTTTTCTCTCTGTCTTTCTTCCATTTCTAATCTTTCCTGCCTTTCTTTTTCTTTCTGTCTTTCTTTTCTTTCTGCTTTCTTCCTTTGCAATTCTTTTCTTTCATTTCCTTTTCTAATTCCAATTTCTTAAGCTCCAAATCTGCCTGTATTTCTAATTCTAATTTTTGAGTTCGAAGGAGGACTCAGGCTCATAATCTTTTAAGGCAGACTCCTCAAAATGGCCAGAATTAACTAAATGTTTTGCAATCTTGACTGTATTTCTCGCTTGCGCATAGATCTTTTGACATCTACTTTAAGGAAATTTGCCAGTGCTATGAGGTTGTCTTTTCTGAGGGAATTAAATGTGTCCTGATCAAGGTCATCCATAAATTCGTCTGGCTTGAATTCCGCCATGATTGAATTTAGCTGAGTTCACAGTATACAGTAGTTTTGAAAAGGTAGGCAAAATGTTGTCAAACGGCTCAAAATATTCGTCTCCCGGACGAGCCCCCAATTTGTTACGTGCAGAGAAAACGAACAAAAGGGTGAACTCAGCAGTTAACGTTTAAACAAAATTTATTACGAAAATAAAACTAATTGCTAAGTCAGGGATAGAGTACAAGCTTTAAAAGTGTACAGACTACTTATCTCAGCTGGGACGGCAAAGCTCCAGTCTCAGAGTTGTAACAGTCAGTTGGATGAATGAACAGTCCTTGCAGGCTTGCAGGCTTGAAGTTGCACAAAGTCCACAGTATAAATCCAGCGTTGGCAGTGAAGGTCTTGAAAAGTCTTGAGAATGACTACTGCTGGAGTTTAGTAACACACAAGAGACACGATCCCAAAAGTCTGACTGAAGCTGTGCACGTCCCTTTTATAAAGGCATATAAGAACAATCTAGAACTTTTATTGACATGCTAATTACTGTTCTAAAATTATCTCCCTTACACAACTAATCAACTTTCCAGAACATTCCAAACATGACTAATTGAATTCAAGGTTGTGAGGTCATCAAGGGCAGTGACCTTGAGAATGTTCTAGACTAATTGAACTCAGGTCATGATGAGTGTGGGGGAAATGACCTACATAACAATGTCAGTGATGAAAAACTGTGGAAATACCATGACCAAACACTTTTTTTTTAAATTCTTAAGATCGTTTTGAATTGTGTACATGGAGATATTTGCTGATAAGTGTATGTGATTTTAATGATTTATCGTCGTTTTACCAGCCAACATCACACAGTGCTTTTAGTAACAGTGCATTCCTAATGTCATGTGTGTCACACATTGAAATGTCAATTATTGTATTTGCATATTAGTAGATCATGTGACCTGTTTTAGCCAATCCTTGTCATCTGTACGGTGAAAGTAAGAGCACTTTCCTAATACCATTGGTGTCACACATGATAATGTAAATTACATTGTATTTGCATATTTGTTGATCACGTGACCTGTTTCAGCCAATCCTTGTCATCTGTATAGTGGAAGTCAGAACACTTTCCTAATACCATCAGTCTCACAGTAAGTGAGGCTACTCACAATTCTCCATGATCTGTACACACGGAGATCACTCACTGAACTGAAGCAAATTTCTTCTGTACACAGAACAACTCGGTCCATATTTCAAAATTCTGGCAACAAAGTTCTGATAATCATAATTTTCTAATTTCTCATTGTGAATAATGAGAAGATCAACCCCTTTTTCCCGCGGAGGAGATAGCAATTTTGTAATTTTGTCGACGTAGATTTTTGACAGCCATACACAATATTTCCAAGGAAACTAAGGGCATAAGTTGCATCTGTGTTGGCAAAGAAAGGGTATTGATTTTTTTTAATGTTCGTAACAAAGGAAATTTGCATGTCTAACAGGTGGCATGATGAGACCATCTTAGTTGCTGATAACTTTATCTTGACAAGTGTGCAATTTTTAGCACCTTCAAACATCAACTTCTCATTCAATTTACTCTTGAATTTTGACATAATCAATAATTTTGGAAAATAGTTTTAACAAATAATCCTGAACTTAAATTGTAAGTTAAAAATTGTTAAGAAACTGATAAAATTGAAAAAGCCTTTAGCAAAAAATGTCTGAGTGAACAAATCAAGGGGAATTGTGGGTAGCCTCACTTACTGTGTTTCTCACACATGGCAAGGTCAACATTGTATTTGCATATTTGTTGATCATGTGACCATTTTCAGCCAATCTTTGTCATCTGTATGCTTAAAGAAAGAGCAATTTCCTATTTTCATGCGTCTCACGTATGGCAATGCCATGTGCACTGTATTTGTATATTTGTTGATCATGTGACCCTTTCTTAGCCAATCAGTGCCATCTGAACAATGGCAGAATGCACTGTATCTTTTCGTTCTCCTCTTAGTGGAGATAAAACTAATGCTGCTTTGAGGTTTGTTCTTGTTTAAATATTTTTAACTTGTAAAATTTCGCTGGACTTTGCATTTTCAGCAGCCATCACAGGCTGAAATCAATGAAAGCATAATATATCCATCATTGTGAAGTCAAACTTCTGGTTATAGATTTACTCCATTTCACTGTCATTGCCAAGTATATACTTGTGGATTCCCAGCAGAAACTCAACAACGATTGTCAATCTCTTCACAAATGTCTATGTTTTACTGAAGTTCTGTTCACAAATGTCTATGTTTTACTGAAGTTTTGTTCAACAATGATATCCAATATCTTCACACTCTTGTCCATGTTTTACTGAAGTACCGACAAAAACATTTTGAATTTCTGTGACTTTGTCAATGTAATGTACTATCATCGCAATAATGAATTCAAATACACTTGTTTTTACACTAAGTTTATTGTATGTCTTTCATCTATCCATATCGCTCTACAGTCCACAAGTATTATTATCTGCTCCCTGCTTTATTGCCAGTTGCATAAAATTTTACTGTGGGATTCTTTTCACTTCAGTGGTAATTAAGGTTTTGCAAGTTCCTTGTGTTTAACTGCAGGGGTTGGAAATCTTCATTACATCTTTCCCAACCAATTTCATAATCATGTAGAGTCTTTTAGTTTCAAACTAATATCAAGATCTGCTATCATACACATACCTTCCTGTTATTACACTCATGATAGAAATGTATGAAGTAGTTGGAGGGACAAAAAATACTTTTTGAGTTGCAACTACAATATATGGACACCAAAGCACAGTTTCATGGAAACCAAGACAGTTAGGAATGGTCAGAAAAAAGTGAAAGAAATATGGCTACTGACCATTTTGAATTTACTGTCAATCTTGTAGAGTCTTTTACATCATTGCTTTCAGGTAGATTAGCGCCTCAAGGACAAATATTATTTTCTTAAAATGTTTACTAGTCTGCTGACATCCATGGAGTGAAGGAAGTGTTTGCAGTCTCAAGTAATGTCAAATATGATGCCAAAATTTTCAAAGTGACACCCATTGTATATTCTTGATTATTTAAGATCATGATTTAGTGTTTCTGTGCATAAAGTTTGAACTTTGAGTTTTCAGTCTCGAGGCTCACTCTACTCTGAACAGCCACTATATGACAATTGTATGGTCACCATGGTGATGGCCAACAGTGCGAAAATGGTGATTCAAATCTGAGATGGTTCAATGTTTCTGTTGTCTACAGTAATTGATAGATTACCCTGACCATACATGTGAACACTGACAAGGGTGTAACTGCTGCAATACAACCCTTTCAATCTTGTCCCCTTATGTACATGGCCAACAACACTGGAGGAAAAAAGTTCCACAAAGCACTGGTGTAACGGTGTTGTCAGAGCAACAGCGAATGATAAATCATTAATGTGGGAAAAGATATGAAACAGACAATATTATTTTTATTTGAAAATTCCCCGTTTGCTGACCAACGTAAAACTTGCAAACAAACCTGACTTTGATATTTTAATTATCTGGTCAGTCTATCGTGAACTGGAATGAATGGGGTAGTTTAGTGTTCATCTGGAAAGTAATTCACAATTTTGAAGTATGAGTGACCAATATTCATACTGTTCTACCGGTATATCACAATACATATCATATACATGGAAAACTAGTGTCCACTCATATACTCTAGGCTTAAATTTACAAATTTGTAGGAAGAGAGTAATCACTAACCTTGATGTTGCCTGTAAGTATTTCAGCATTCACTGACATTGATGTTGTGAAACACATCTGCTGGAAGTTCTGGCACTGAATCAATCCTTATGCATGGTTAGGTTTGAAACCACCGGAACAATATAATGCTAAATTAAAAAGTTTTCACATTTAGCATTGTGTTAGATTCCCCAGGCACTTCAAGAATCTGTTTTTGCTTAAATGGCCGGTGGCTGTAAAGTTTTAGTGATTTTTTTCACTACTTTTATTATTTATTTTAATTACACATTCCTGTTCTACTCCCCAAAGTCTATTGAAACACCAACTACTTAGCTTGCCAACACGGCTCGGCCTGTAAATGTAAAATGAATTGTTATTGTTTGAATATCAATTCTGGTCCAGATCAGAATTCACTAGTAAACAATAACTCTGCAGTTTGCATGTGCTGGCTGAGTTAATGGGCTTATCTCAAGATGCTTTGGGGAGTAGAACGAACAAGAAAGTGTAATGTCCATTAAAACAAAAACAGTGAAAACACCCATTAAAAGTTACAGCTATTGATCCTTTTAAAGGGAATTTGACTTTTTAAATCACTATTTCTTTTCATTGTGCATAATATATGCTGTGTCATTTTCTTCGTTTTGATAAAACCATGTTAACTTATCAAAGTGACAGTACATTGTTCAGTGTAGGTACAGAAAATTATGTGCCTTCTTATAATACTGATTTTTGTTTTTAATTTAAGGTGTACCAGTACAACTAATATGATAATTGTCTAGAAGCAAAGGCAACCTTATCTAGTACCAATCATATTACGATTTCATCATTGTCACAGAGAAAATACTTTAAAACAGTACATCTCAACTATTAGTCCATATGGAGGCAGTATTGGGTATTGAACCTGAAGCTGAGGTTTTCTCTCTCTCCATCTTTTACGGCAAAACATGCCAAATACAGTTTCTTGTTCTACTGGTGGTACCCAAAGCATGTTGAGATACACAGTATTCAGCTTGTCAACTCAGCCTGTACATGTGTAGACTGCATTGCTATTGTTTACAAGTGAATTCTGGTGTGGATTAGAATTCAAATGTAAACAATACTAGTGCATCGTATACATGTAGATGCTGAGCTGCCAAGTTAAATAGTGGGTGTTTTAACCTGTTCACCCCATTTGCCTGTAAACAGGTCCACACTCACCATTGATAACAATGGATATGGCTTAACCATGTTGGTGAAAAGGTTAACATGCATTGAGGTGTCCAACAAGTTGTTGAAATTGACATTGGTAACACAGACATTTAGAGGAACTTCGTTGTTTTTGCATATTCTGTGTTTATTGCAGCAGGTAGTGGTTAGAGCCCTGGACATAAGTGATATTTCTTACTGTTGTCATAACAGTCCTCAGCATTTGGTTGAAACATACCACTGTAAAAGCATTTATTATTGACTGGGATTTCATTTTTTAAACTGATAAACAGAATTGTCTAAATGAAATTCCATGAAAATGTCAAAATTGCAATAGATTCTATTGTTTCACTGGCAAATTAATTAAGTCCCAGTGAAAAAAAATTTCCAAACATCCAAGTCCCAGTCAAAATTATAATAGCATTTTATTCTTAGACTTGTATTTAATGTTTCGTTAAAATTGGTTTCATGTTTTTGCGTCATTTTAAGTTGAAATGTGTTTTTTAATGCCAGTATAGTTGATATTGCAATTTTGTGCAGAAGTGGCAAAATAGCTGATGACTTGCAGTGTACCGGTATTTGGAAAGTATATCTGATTGATCAAGCATCATTCACAGCAACTTAGGGAGTTGATCTGTATTATTCAATAATAATGGTAAGATTCTGCCAACCAATGGGATAACAGCTTTTAAAACACTGCAAGTCAGCCCTACAATAGTGAAAAGATATAGGTTACTTCTGTGCACTCCACTTAGAATGTGATATTCTTTAGCCATTTCAGATTTCAGTTTCAGGCACTCAAAAGATAACTAAGACAATCCAAATGAATTCAAACGAGTTGACAAAAAGTAAGGTGCATGCTACCTCACTGCTCCACACTATGCTAATTTTTTTAGCACATCTTAGGTTGTCAGCTCAACCTCCGATTAGAGTTTTCCTTGTAAAACTTCAGTCTTTTGTAACTTTACTTTCAGTAGGCCACTAAATGTCAGATGTCTCCAATAATCCACCATTTTCTACTGCTTTCAATGGAGACATAATGGCACGATGAAATACTATCGTAGTATTTACCATTGTATTGAAATGGCATGGTCAAAACATGTTACAAAAAGACTGTATCTGTAATGATAGATTTTGGATGTTATTTGCAAGCAGCCTTGTTATCTAGCGCGCATAGAGTATTTTAGAAGCACTGTTAAAGGCCAGGGGCTGTAAGTTTTGATGATTTTTTTCGCTATTTTGTTTTCAATGTCAACTACTGCTTCTTGTGCTAATTTCCAGAGCACGGGGAGATACACAATATTCAGCTTGCCAATCCAGTCTATGCATGTGTAGACTGCATGTACAGTGTTATTGTTGACAAGTGAATTCTGGTGCAGACTGGATTCAAATGTAAACAATAACAGTGCATGCTGTACCGGGATTTGTAGATGCTGGGTTGGCAAGTTAACATGCCTGGAAGTGTAGAACTAGAATTTGAAATTGACACTCTGAACAAATTATTTAAACAATCTTTTAAAGTTCCAGCTACTGGCCCTTTTCAACTGTACCCCATGTCAGTGTAGTTTACATTACCAGGTGTTAGTATGATTTCCAGACATTTAGGGCTTCATGATTATATTCCATGGTAATAATAATTAATTTCTGTAACACTGTGCTGCATCACGCAAACTATGAAGTGTCATTTCCAATACCTCTCAGTTTTTGTGCGTAAATTCATGAAATTCACGGCATTACTTGTAAATACAAAATTCAAATGTACGTCTAAAATTTATGAAAGTGTGAGAGAGCAATTGTCAAAGCAACATTTCAGCAATATCATTCCTTGAATAAATTGAACATTTCTGTCATAAGATTGTCAACAGTCTCTGAGATTGCAATATAAAACACTTCATTATTCAGAGCTTTACATTTTATAATTAAGATAGTACAAGACTCGATCATGTTTTGTCCACAAAATTTCTTCATATGATCTTTACTTATTTCTAAATTTGTAAGGGATTTGGTTGGAATTGAAATGCTCTGAGTAAATCTGGCTCAGTACCCTCTGACCTCAAATTCTTTAGGTATAAGCACAAATTCTTGAGTTCTGAGATGTGAGGCTCATAAAGGTCAGCTCTACTTTGTTGCTATACTGTGCTTGTAAGAGTCTGGGCAAGAGTATATGATACATTGCTTAATACCCAATATTACCTGTTCCTTGTGTCATATCAGCATTTTTATGATTTGTGAGGTCAGACACTTGACAGCCTCTTATGACTTACCAGGTTCAAGTGATAATTACACTGATACCACAGTGGATATTGGAGAATAACCTATAAATATCATAACAACTTAATAAATGGCTTGCAGGAACAATGTAACACAAAGCAAACAATTATACAAACTTACCATTTTAGCTTCCTAAAACACTTTAGATTGATAGCTTGCAAGAAGTTAGGTAAAATGAGGAAAACATTGAATGGAGGATGACGACGGCCAACTATTTGACAAACTACATTTCATTGATGGAAGACTCTACGAGAGATACTTGCACACTGTAACACATCGACCAACTATTTGGTAACACATGAGCACACTAAATTAGAAATAGTTCTTTGCATCAGTTATGTTTTATTGAACAATATATATTAATATTGTAATGCAAATCTTACAAACCATTGGGCATTATTCACTTGCAGAGAGTTTGTACATAAGATTAGCCTTTGGCGAGTCATCACCTGTCAAGGACAGGGACTGTTATCTATCCAACTTGGCCAAACCATTGTACAGCATAATGTCTGGGTAGCCCACATTTCTGACGATGTTCTCCTTGGTGCAGATTTCTTTGCTCAGCACAATAGTTCACCAGACCTGGTAAATAAATGCCTGCGGATTGGTGAAGTTGTTGTACCCTTTGATATGTCAGTTAGGACAGCGACAACTCAGGAGCTCACTTGCTGCAGATTGTGATTGATAGAAGTGTTACAATTCCACCTCTGAGTGAGGCTGTCATACCAGGCCGAATAACTGGACCAGGGCAGAACACACAGTACAAAAAATTACCCACAATTCTCTTTGATTTGTATCCTTGAAGGTTACTTTTCTAAAAACTTTTTCAGTTCTGCATGTAAGCACTAATGTGCAGCATCAGAATAATTGATAAATTATATCTAGTAAAAGTACGTTTAGATATTTCAGTGAAAGTTTCAAAATAACTACTATACAACCATAAAAGTCACATTCTTCAGGTACTACAAATGCCTTGCTTTTTGAGCAGCAAGTTATGACGAACTGAAGGGGTCATTCTCTGAGAAAACTAGAATTAGCATGCAAATTCCTTTTGTCACTTTCATTGTAAAAAATCATTATCCTTTTGTTTCATAAAACAGGTGCAACTAGTCTCCCTACTTTCCATCACATTATTCTGTATGGCTGAGGACACAATCTCTGGCAAATTTCACAAAAATGCTATCTCCTCTGTCAATTATGTATAATTTTCGAAATTATTTAAAATGAGAATTGAGAAGAATGGTGTGCATAAAAGTACGTTTTCAAAATTTTGATAAATAGTCTGTGAATTTGTCTACACATGGGAGAGATGGTAGACTTCACTCAGGTATCTCCGAGGATACAAATTGCAATGAATTGTGGGAAATCTACAGTACTGTGGAACAGTGGCTGGTGGAACCTGAAAGAAATTTTATCTGCAATGGTGTTGTCATTGGGAAGACTGGTTGATGTAAGTGGTAATTGCAAACCAGTTCGGCTGATGAATGTAACTCAGCAAAGAAGAAGACTGAGAAAGGGCAATACACGGGGTCTGTTGAGTCTGTCTGCAGTGTGGAGACAACAGACAGAGAGTATGCCTATAGAGGACCCAGCCATTGACAAAGACCCATCTGAAATGCCTGACTATTTGGAAGACCTGTAACCCGGAGCTGTGACCGGCTTTCCAAGGAACAGTGTGATTCTTTAAGAAAGGTCTTAATAGAATTTAAGTATGTGTTCTCCAGGGGCAACAAGGACTTGGGCAGAACAGGTAATGTGAAGCACACAATACATATAGGTAGCACAGTACCCATCAGACAAAGGCCAAGAAGACTACTGCCTGTGAAACAAGCTGAGGCCGCCATAGATTGATGAGATGTAAAACAGAAAGAGTTATAGAGCCATCAACGAGCCCATGGGCGGCACATATTTTGCTGGTAAAAAAGAGGGGTCCAAAAGATTCTGTGTAAACTACAGAAAGTTAAACATGGTCACTCGGAAAGACTCATACCACTGCCCAGAATTGACACAACCCTTGATTCTCTAGCAGGCTCTCCATGGTTTTCCACATTGGATCTTAAGAGTGGATACTGGCAGGTAGAAGTGGCAGAAGAAGATCGGGAGAAGACACAGTTTTACTGCTGGGAGTGGTGTGTGGAAGTTTGTTGTGATGCCCTTCAGATTATGTAATGCACCCACCACCTTTGAGAGGCTGATGGAGCAAGTTCTTTGGGTTCTGCCATGGATTGTGGTGCTGGTCTGTCTGGATGATATCATTGTGCAGGGGAAGAGCTTTGATGAAGAACTGAGCCACTTGAGGCAGGTCATGAATCACTTGCAAATAGTTAGGCTGAAGCTCTGTCCCAAGAAGTATGAGTTATTCAGACGCAAGTTGCCTTCTTTGGATATGTTGTCAGTAAGGCTGGTGTAACAACTGACATAGACAAAAGCAGTTTCCAAGTGGCCTACTCCATCGTATGTTAGGGAAGTCAACACATTCCTCGGTTTTTGCTCGTATTACAAAGGTTTGTGGCATATCATTTGCTGAATGCTAGACCACTGCATCAGAAAGAAGTTCGCAGATTTCCTTGGACTGTTGATTGTGAGACTGCGTTTAATGTCATGAAGTAGAAGCTGATGTCTGCTCCTGTCCTTGGATTTCCTCAGCCAGACCGACCCCTTATTCTTGTCGCAGATGCAAGTGAAGGTGCAATAGGCACAGTTCTCTCACAGTGGCAGGAGGACAGAGAGGAACATGTGCTATAATATCGCAGTAGTGTGCTAAGTGGCCCTGAATGCCGATATGTGTTGCTCGCGAAGAACTACTGGCTGTGGTTAGGGCAGTTGACCACACCACAACTACTTACGGTATATGACAGGAAGTTCACTTTTAGAACAGGCCATTCAGCACTACAATGGCTAATGAAGTTTCACAACCCAGAAGGACAGACAGCCAGATGGTTCCAGAAACTACAGGAGTAAGACTTATTGGTATTCATCCATCATCATGCTGGATGGAACCATCTTAATGCTCAAAGCCTTCCACGCAGGCCTTGTGGAGACTTGTGCAAACACTGCAGTAGGCGGGAAGAATGTGAACAGCAGAATGAGAAATCATCAGTGCAGTAGTCTGAAAAACAGCAGTGTGGGTACAGGATCCCTAAAGCTAGGAAGCTAAATGTTGCCTTATGACAGGAAGGTATCAGACCTCTGTGTGGCCAAACAAAGGGATCCTAATATTAGAAAAGTACTGTTTTGGATTCAAGAGATCACCCCTGATGGAGTGTTGTGGCCCCATATGGCCGAATAACTAAAGCATATTTGTCCCAATGGGATTCCCTTGAACTACATCAAGATGTATTCTATCGCAGATGGAAAGCCAAAGGGTGGCATCACCCAGTGGCAACTGATACTACCAAAGCAAGACAGTCAGAGGTCCTGTAGTAGTTGCATGATACCTTGACTGGAGGGCACTGGTCAGCAAAGAAAATGTTTTCTCGTGTGAGACCTCAATTCTACTGGGTAAAGTGCCATCAACTGGAACTCTGGTGCAAAAAGTGTGAGCTGTGTGCCAGAAGGAAAGGACCATACCATAATAAGCATGCACCACTTGGCATATACAATGTGGGTGCGCCAATGGAAAGGTTGGCCATTGATGTCCTTGATCCACCTCACGAGACGCAAAGAGGAACCAATACATAATTGCTATGGACTATTTCAGCAAGTGGCCAGAAGCCTTTGCAATACCAAGCCAAGAAGCAGTCACGGTAGCTAAGGAAGGTGGTTGATGAGTTTGTAAGTCGTTTCAGTGTTCCTCTTGAATTACACTCTGACCAGGGTCAGAATTTCGAGGCAGCTGTGTTCCAGAAAATGTGTGAGCTTCTTTGTAAACAGAAGACAAGGACCACTCCAATGTATCCCCCTTGGATTGGATTGTTGAACGTTATAACAGAATTGTTGAGAATCAGTTTGTCAAGGACCACCAGGAAACCTGGAAAGAGCACTTGCCTCTCCTCCTGATGAGCTACATTATGGTGTTTTTGACTGCATTAATAATCTTGTGTACATTGAGGAATCGTAAAGGACATGCATAAGGCTAACAGAAGAGAATTTATGTAACCGGTGATCCTTGGAGTTTTTGCAGTTGTTCCTTATCTTTTCTGTAGTTGTTCACTGTAATGTCATCTGAGGCCAAATAATTTTTATAAGAAGGGCAGTGTGATGCAAATCTTATCATCATTTGGCCCATTCTTTTATTATCACATATGAAACAAGGGACCTAGCGGCCGATATAGCTCCGCTGTGTTTTTATAGAGAATAACTATTTTTGACACATGTTGATGAAGAAGGTGGAAATCTTTGATAGCTTAATGCAGAGGCCAGAAAAAGTGGCAAAATAGCTGCAAAAATATGCAATTGAAGATTTCATCATACTTTGAATATATCACAGCGGATCATCCCTAAGAACATGTCAACCAAAGCTATCTGATGAGTATTTTTTTGAGAACAAAATTTTCTGACCAAAATGGCAACAATTGCCCCCCAAAATAAAAATTGCAGATTTCATCATAGTTTCAAAGGATCAAATTTAGTTCATCTATAGAAACCTGTATACCATATTTCAAAGCTGTTAGACCAGTACTTTTTGAGAAACACATTTTTTGACCAAAAATGGCAAAAATTGCCCCAAAAATTCAAAATTGCAGATTTCACCATAATTTCAATAAATATTATTAGGTGATCTGTAGGAACCTGTATACCAAATTTCAAAGCTATCAGATAAGTAGTTTTGGAAATACACATTTTTTGCCCAAACATGGCAAAATTGTCCTAAAAATACAAAATTACAGATATATTACTGAGTTCATCTATAGAAACCTGTATACCAAATTTCAAAACTATCAGATTAGTACTTTTTGAGAAATACATTTTTTGACTAAAAATGGCAAAAATTGCCTTAAAAATGCAAATTTGCATATTTCTGCACAATTTGAACAAATCTGAAATAGATCATCCCTAGGGACATATGTACCAAATATCAAAGCTATCTGACTGGTAGTTTTGAAGAAGAAGATTTTTAAAGATATTTTTTACCAAAATGACAAAAATTGCCTTAAAAATACAAATATGCACATTTCACCATGATTTAGACAAATCTGACTGAAGTCACCCTAAGTAAGTAAACTGCATATCAAATTTCAAAGCAATCGGACAAGCGGTTTCAGAGATTTTTTTACCGAAATCACCAAAAAATGCCCCAAAAATACAAATATGCAAATTTCACCACGATTTCAACAAACTTACGTAGGTCACCCCAAGTGAACTGCATATAAAATTTCAAAGCAATTGGACATGCGGTTTCAGAGGAGAAGGCAATTGTTGAGGGACGACGACAGAAAATCAACCTATTTGATAAGCTCCGCGTCAGTGACAGTGGAGCTAATGGAACAATGCTCCATTAGTGTAAGCATAAACTCTGGAATTTTGGGTAGTTGTGTGTCTGGCGTAGACTCGAGCATGGCCGCACTGTACACGTACGAGCAGTAAGAAGAGAAAAGGCCAAAAGTTACCTAAAACAGCCATTTTAGCCCAATCGGACAACAACCCTGCATCCACTGCATTTCTCCGAGTGAGCCTGTACATTTTGATTGATTGGTGAGCACTGAATCGTTGTTGTTTTCGCCAGTACCAATTTTCACCCGACAAACATTTACTTTGTTAAATTTTGCCAACAATCTGGTACAATCCAAGTTAATTCACATATTGTCATTTTCCTTGTTTGAATATAAACTCAGTTTTGTAAGGAACATGTACATAAATATCAAGGAATGAAAAACCCTGTCACAATATAACATGTTTAATTTACAGATATCTTCTATTTTTGGAATACATTTATCATATGACTTATTTAGTAACAATGAGGCAAACATTTCTCTGTGATTTACAATGATGTAAAATACAGGTAACTTCAGTTTGAAGGTAAAATCACCAAAATAAAGTCAATAATGCCTCTATTGGCAAACAAAACTCTCCTTACAGCCAGACAAGATTAACTTTTAAGGGGGCGCTGCACCTTACACAGCATATTTTGCTAAAAAATTACAGTTTTACAAATATTCATTCAATTTTAATTAATTTGTTAACTAAGATTAAAATATTGGTTGAGTTCACCTTTTAGCTTGTCAAGCAGTCGTAAGTTGTGTAATAAAGAAGTGTTCATTTATGCATATGTAGGCAAATCACCCGATTTCCTGGCTTCTTTTTCCTCCTGATTTCAAATTTCCAAAGACTTTAACTCCACTTAGGCTGCATCAAATTTTCTGAAATGTTTACATAAGTTCTGTGAATGCTACATTTACAAAACGACTATATTGTTTGACAGTAAAGTTCTTACATTTTGAATAATAGGCATTTAGCTTGCTAATCCTGACTTTAACCCTTTTCCTGCCAGACAGTAATAACTGTATCCCTTCCCCATCAGCCAAGTCAGTAAAAAGCGGTATGAGCCAAAACATGACGTATTTTCACCCACTTGGCTTGGTATGTTATAGCATCTTTTGTCCCAAAAAAATCAACTTTACAGTATTATGTTTTCAACAGCCTTCAAATATACAGTATTATGTTAAAATACATCATATGGAATACATTGTGTTTTATTAATTTTAACCATCTTGACATGGTGGTGAAATATGGACTTGGCAGGAAAGGGTTAATCACTTTTTTGAATGTCAGTCTTTCAACCCATGCCCTTTTAGAATAAGGATAGAAAATGAAAAATAAAATAGTCGTTTTTTTCTACATATACATTTCTTTCAAGTGAAAAATTACATTTCAGAAAATAGTGTCAAGTTTTTTACTTAAATTAATTTTTAACATTAATACAAAATTGAGGTTTTTTACCCCAAATATACAGCCACTTCATCCTCCGAGTAAACTAGTGCTACCATAGTAACTTTAGAGTCTCTACCTTTTAAAAATATAGTATGAGGGGTTTCCTTTTAATCGTTGATGAAAATTTGCTTTGAAAAAAACTTGTAGGCAACATGCAGTTCCACCTTATGAACATTTTACAGTTGTTACCCAAAAATCAAGTTCAAAAATTCAAGTGTACAACTCTCATCATGCATTGCTGTACATACCTGTAAAGATCTGAAATCTGTAATGGCAGTACCTTTCATATAGATATGGACAGCAGCTTCATCTTACACTGTTGCAATATTTATTTGATATTGGGAACGGAAAAATCCATTTTGTCTTAATGTCACAAACAAAATCATGTGTTTGCATTGAGCAAAGACATTTACTGTAAAAAATAACTGAAAGACAACTAATTTGGTGGTTTTGCTGACTATTAACAAATTTCTGAATGATTGACTACCGGTATGTTAGGTAGTTCCTCTTCAAGGCAATTCAGCAAAATTACACTTTGTTCTGATGTGCAAAGACCTAACATGACGCTATTTCCAACATAATATAAAGATACCATGGTCTGTTGAACATTACAAACATTATTTCACAGTATGCCCCATACCCAGACACACAAAGTTAACACTGTGACAATACATTCTACAGTAGTTATAGGCGTATGCAACAGGTACATTGCATATTGACAAATATAGCAGCAGTACAGAAAAGATAAAATGTAAAAATATAGTCAGGCTTAATATCTGGTCAGACAGAAATGTTGCAGACTCAAAGTATTACTTTCATGGTTACAGATGTCATAAAATACCAGATACTGACTCTCTAATGAACAATTTATTCTGACCCTGATTTAACCGTAGGTTTTACATATTAGAAGGATCATATAGAATGTAAGCAATATGAAATAATTGCTACATTTTCAACCTATATCGTATGACCAGGTGAACACTGTCAATGAATCTTTAACTCTCTCCCAAAATTTGACAGAGGCAACTGAATGGATGATTTTGGCTTTGGCATGAAATCTGTGTCCAACTGTTATGATGGAAACACAAATGATCAGTGACATGGCTATAATGAGTAAAGGACATATATTGGACCTGTGTTGAAAACGTTAACAAAAGACAATAAAACAACGTAACTGTTGGTATAACTGTAGATATATATCCTAGAAACAAAGGAAATATATGAGGATCAAAGAAAGAGAAAGGAATTAATATATGGTGATCAGGTATTTTTAACTGTCATTACCCTGCTCTAATTGTGGAATTGTGCAACAAGTTTCAATATCTAAACCGATGCTCTTTGATGACAGGCACAGGAAATGATGGCCAGTGAAAATGCATTTTCACTGCATTTATTTCATAATGTATCAATGACAGTTACACCGACATTATTGTCTCATCCCCAGAAAGCCCATGCTCTATTTTTAGCCCTGCTGTGCTTCAGTATGTCTCATGGGGCAGCCTGACAGAAATTCTTTGTCATGCTGACTATCAAAATATGCATACAACGCTGACTATATGAAACAGGTTGTAAAGAAGTCATCGAACTTTTGAGTGACACTGTAGTCCATTATACCGTATTACCACGCCTTGTGTGCAAGTATTCATATCAAATGACTAGAAAATTCACTTCATGTGCAGAATCTTGAAAAATAGCTCTTTCTGTCTGGTTATGGAAAAATAATATCCCTAAACTACAAAATGCCTGGGGCTACCAGCCATTGTCCCCAGGCTACCAACTTCAAAAAATACCGTCAAGGACAGTTTGCTCATATTTGGTTTGAATAGGTCCATCAAGAAATATTTAAACCAGAAAAACAAGAATGACCAAAGTAAATAAGGGCTGAAACTGTAGGTACTGGAGGTCAACTTTAGGAACAGGCTTAGCAGAGAAATGTTTCAACACAGTTATTCATGGTTTCAGCAGGTCTGCAATATGTATCAGTTCATATGACTCAAGGTCAGTGGAGTAGCCTGTTTCAGTCACTGCCACCACTCCTACACATAATAGGTACTCTGCATACAAACAGATTAGAGATTACAGAATCTGCAAGTCAGATGTGTGGGCTGTTTCAGTTAATGCCACCACTCCCCCATATTTTCCCCTTGTTCTTACTTCATTTGCATATTTATGACACTGACATCTTCATTTGAACAACGTCACATCTCAACCCCTGGGTCTACCTGTACACCAAATACTGTGATGGTAGGTGCGGCGTTTTGGGAGCTTTTGCGTGTGACGGACATACATCCCCACATATATACATACAGACGCCACCAACTCACCATATAAGCTCTTTTTGGTATTTATATACCGGGTACATACCAAATACGAGCTAAAAATGGTAGCCCAAGTTGACTAACAGGGAAAAAGTTAATTTCAAGCCCTGCAATCCAACAAGTGTCAACTAAATCTGGCCTGTGAATACAGAGTTTCAGCAATTTGCAGGATTTACCCTTTTTTATTTATTTGCATCTTTTGACACTGACATGTTCATTTCAAGCAATCTTTTATTACTAAACACAAACTGACAGAGAGTGTGTTATGGTACATTTCAGATGAATGAACAACATGTTCAAAACTGAACACTATCGAATGGATAAATCCAAGTAATCATCACACCCCCTGTCTCACGTAGTAAGTTGTATATTCTTCAAACTATATATCACTTTCCGGATCTAAACTTCCTTTTGCAGAGCTATGAGAATACCGGAGTCACTGATTGCACAGGTTGAGGTTCTATCATACTTTGTGAATGTTATGTCTTTCCCATCAGTGGAAGCTTTAGAGGTTGGGGCACTTGATCGACCCACTGCTGAGTCAGAATGGCTAGCTGACTCAGAAAGTTTTGGCCAAATGTATGGCCCATGTATTACAGATTCTGGGAAGACTCCAGGTCCGGGTGCTTGTTCAGATCTATTGGTTGGTTTTTTACCAATTTCTGGAATATTACTTATCTTATTGCAACTCAAGTCAACAAAAAGATCAACATCCACATTTTCTATTGTTGATTTCAACAAGTGTGCACCAGTGTCTGTGATGTAGTTGTTCTGAAGGTCAAGATATTTCAATTGCATAGCCTTGTCATCAGCATGCTCATGATCTTGGCTGAGACATGTAGCCATGAAGTTGATAACTTCACCCAATATTTCTGCATCAGTGTCTACCATCATGTTGTGACTGAGATCAATCAGCTCAAAAGTTCCAAGTTTCCAATCTGTCTAATAACCTCCTCTGCACCAATATCACCTATGTTATTATGACTAAGGACTATGTGCTTCAACTTATTAAGTTTTACCATTCCCCTACTCAGTCTCTTGGCACAATCATCTCCAATGTTGTTATGTCTGAGAGACAGATACTTCAACTGAGGGAACCATTTCATTACCTTACTCAAACTTTTTACACCTTCACTTCCAATGTTATTATTACTGAGATCAAGACATTCTAGGGCATCGACATTCACAATCCCCTCACTCACAAGCTCTGCATCAAAACCTTGGATGCTATTATGACTCAGATCCAAGTTTCTTAGGCTATTTAATTTCCCAATTCCCCTCACAACGTTCGTTGCTCCAACATCCTGTATTTTGTTATTACTAAGGTCCAAGTAGATAAGCTTGGTCAGTTTAGTAACTCCTCTGCCTATACTGCATGCACCGTCATCTCCAATGTTGTTATGGCTGAGAAACAGATTTTTAAGAAGAGAGAAAAATTTCATTATTATACTCAAACTTTCAGCACCTTCATTCCCAATACCATTAGTACTGAGATTAAGATCTTCTAGGGCATAAACATTCTCCACCCCCTCATTGACAATCTGTGCATCAAAACCTTGGATGTTATTATGACTAAGATCCAAGTTTCTCAAGTTATTTAACTTCCAAATTACCCCTAACACACTTGTTGCTCCAAAATTATGTATATTATTATGACTCAGATCTAAGTACATGAGATTGGTCAGGTTAGGAAATCCTCTTGCAATGGTTTGTGCAGTATCTTCTCCAATGTTGTTATGGCTGAGATACAGATATTCAAGCTCAGGTAACCTCTGGGCCATTGCTTTACTCAAACTATCAGCACCAACCTCTCCAATGTTCCCCTTACTTAGATCAAGATGCCTCACTGTACGGAGAATACTTAGGCCTTGACAAAAATATTCAAATTCTGTCTTATCCCAATTCTTCCTAATGCTGATTCTCTCACCAGCTTTACCTAATTCCATAATGAATGTCAATTTGTCAAGCGTGACTGTCTTTGCTTGCAGATCAACATCTACTGGATAATTATTCAGTTTGTGTTCAATAAACGGTAATACATAAACCAACTCTATTAAATTATGAGCCACATTAATATTTCCATATTGACTTGTTTGAATAGTTCTATGCAAATATATCATTCCTCTCCAACTAATATTTGTTCGGCTGAAATCTGCAGATCTGAAGCTGTTCCACCAATATCTCCAATATTATTTGAACTGAGATTTACATGTTCCAGTACTAGCAAATAATCAAACTGGTCAGCAAGTATGATTGCACAATCTTCAGTTACACCACACTCACTTAAATCTAGCTCCTTAAGGTGTGTGAACAACGCCAGACTCGATCACAAAAAAACAATAATTTCAGGCAACGATTTTTGAATATTCAGTTGTGTCACATGTTCTGCTTTACTTTGTAACTTTTTGATGTCATCAATGGTTTTAATATCTGACATATATGGTTGAAGGTGACTTATCTGTTCTGATACTTCTTTGCACTCGAAGAGTCTATCAAGGTTTTCTCCAACTTCATTATTCTCTATGAAAACACTGACCTTATCAGCTAAAGGTAATAATGCTACACTTCCTGTACAACCTAATTTGTTGTTTCTAACATCTAATTCTTCTAGTAATGGGAAAAATTTGGTAGCTTCCAATATTACTCTGACAGAAGAATTATCCAATTCATTCTGAGGCAATTCCATCCTGGTCACTGCTAGTGGTGTTCTTTCTCTGATTATAGTCTGTAAAAACCTTGGGACAAACTTTTTCTTGAACCCACTTAAATGAAACAGTTTCAAATATGAACATGATGCTAATGCTCTGATCAGTATTTGTCCAGTTCTGTATGATTCATTGTATGAAATGTCCTCAGTTGCTTTGATTGCAATTGATTTTAAGGTAGTCTGGCTAAGGTGTCTGACTGATCTTTGAGTGATGAAAAGCTTATGAAATTTAATGAATCTAGCAACTACCTTCAATTCCATCATGTTGTTAACTGGGAATGCAACATCACAGCTGGCATTATCCATCTGAAATTTAACAAGGTCATTTTTGAAACTCTCTGATAAGCTTGACTTTTCATTTTTAGCTACCAACACCAGTTTCTCAACAATTGATGTCTGTTCTAATATTGATGCTATGGACTCAAGACAATAGTGAGAAATGTTGTCAAAATCACTGGTTGACAAATCTAAACTCTGTGGCTTCATGAGATGCTGTACAATGCCAATGAACTTTTCAGGACACTTAGATTCTAAGAGACAACATCCAAGAAGAGATAGCTGCTCCATGTTCACAGGATATGCCTCACTGATAGTATATGTGAGAATAATGAAGAAGAATGTTGCTTTCTCCTTGAGAATGCCAGCAGCTAAGAAAAGTATGGTTGGTACAGATTTCAAACACTTTTCAAAAGTAGACCTTCTTGGCATTGCATTTTCCGTTTTGCTCCAGTACACTGCCAATGCATAAAATATACCAGTATGAACTGATTCCAAAATGTCATTGAATGAGGGGGCTTCATTATGAAAAAAAGTATGCGGTACTGTGCTATATTATTTGACAAGTCAAAAAAAATGAACCAGTACGATCATGGGAATAAGCAAGCTGAATTAGGGATGATGGTCTCTGTGGATAGTTCTCAAATGCCTGCTTTCCAATTTCGTGGAGTGTATCTTCCGCTGTTTTAAAAACATTCCTAACCTCAAGTTGTTTCAGTGGTAAACAGAGTTTAATTGCATATTCAGTTGCCTCTGTCAAAGTTGATGGTAAATTGTACATATTTTCATACCAGTAGGATACAAATGAAGGAAAGAAAAACTCATCATCTCTCAACTCACTCAAAATTGGATGAAATCTTGACTGTTGTATCAAGTACTCAGCTTGGTTTTCGTGTACATGATTCAGTACGTATCTCTCCCAGTCATTAAAAGCAACGGTTCTGACCCAGGTCTTCTTTGAGAAAGTGTACACTGCAGAAATGTCTGTATGTAAAAAGAAGATAACATAACATGCAGATGTATATCAAACCAGATATGAACTGCATATGCTCACGTGTTTTACAACAGGTTCATTAATAGTAGTGCGCTTCACCGAACAATAAGATATATGTTATCACTATATGTAGCAGGTTTTTTTAAAACTTCACACAGTACTCTCAGAGTTTAATCACTAATTACAAAACTTTATTTAATATGCGAATGAGCTGTCAATTAACTTGACACTGCTCAATGCTTTATGGGACAATTAGATATCCATCAGATCAACATTTGTAGCACGTTTTATTTAATTTAATGCTGTAATTTTAGAGTAATGTCACTTATTACAAAGTTCATTAAATATGCAAATAAACCCTACATTAACTTGACACTGTTCAATGATTCATAGCACAATTCAATATTTATCAAATCAATATCTGTAGCACGTTTCACAAAATTTTAGTGCCGAAATTTCAGAGTTATATACCTAATTACAAAGTTTATTAAATATGCAAATGAACCCTTTATTAACTTCATACTACTAAATGCTTTACAACACATTTAGATATCTGTCGTATCAGTATGTGCAGCAGTTTCATCACATTTGATGCAGTTATTTCGGAGTTATATGACTAATTATAAGACTTCATGGAATATGCAAATGAGCTAATTATTAACTTGACATTGCTCAATGCTTCTCAGTACTATTGGATATTTATCAGATCAACATCTGTAGCAAGTTTCATCAAATTTAATGCTTTAATTTTGGAGTAATATCACTAATTACAAAGTTCATTAAATATGCAAATGAACCCTCAATAAACTTCACACAACTAAATGCTCTACACCACAATTAGATATCTGTCGGATCAGTATCTGCAGCAGATTTCATCACATTTGGTGCAGTTATTTTGGACTTATATCACTAATTACTAAACTTCATAAAATATGCAAATGACCTATTTGTTAACTTGACACTGCCAAATGCTTCTTAGTTCAATTAGATATGTATCAAAACAATATCTGTACCCAATTTCACTGACTTGGGTGCCGTAATTTCAGAGTTATATACCTAATTACAAAGTTCATTAAATATGTAAATGAACCCTTAATTAATTTAACACTACTAAATGCTTTACACTACAGTTAGATATCAGTCGGATCAGTATCTGCAGCAGATTTCATCACATTTGGTGAAGTTATATCGGAGTTATATGACTAATTACAAACCCTCATAAAATATGCAAATGAGCTATTTATTAATTTGACACTGCCTAATGCTTCTAAGTATAATTAGATATATATCAGATCAATATTTGTTGCAAGTATCATCAAGTTTGGTGCAGGAATTTCAGAGTTATGTCACTAATAACAAAAGTTCATTAAATATGCAAATGAGAAGATAATTGACATGACACTCACAGTATCATCATAATGTTCTCAGATTGTCATCTGTGAAAAGTTTCATGAAATTTTGTGCAGTATTTCTTGATATATGTCTACACTGTCATTACCGTCTCCATAGGGAAACCATTGTATGGAAAAAAACGATACTGCATAACTTCATTAATATGCAAGCCACACTAACCAAAATCTAATCAGTTCTTGCAAGTAGCACATGGTACCTGTGTACCAAATCTGACTTGAATCCGTCCAGGCGTTTTTGAGTTATCGTGTAAACAGACAGACAGACAGACACACACACACACACACTAACACACACACACACACACACACGGACAGACAGACAGACATCGCTATGACAATAGCCCACGTGTTTACACACGTGAGCTAAAAATGATTTGGAGTGATAAATGAATGTTATTTTACTAGTCAAGTAAAGGTCCACTAAAGCGTACATGTAGATGCATATTCCATAAATTTGAAGGCAAAGTATTTTTCTGAGCATGCACATTGTGCTGCTTAAGGAAGTTCACACTGTTATTTGTTACCTTTCACAGCTGAGAAAGCTTCCAAGATACCACTATGGTGTGATTTCACATACTACTGATATGCAAGTTTCTTTATCAATATGGAACAAAACTGCAAACCATATAAAGTATCTATAATGGATTATACACTGGCTTTTACTTAAATTCCTTATTGTCCAATCATGTCGACTGTAAAGCTAAATATAGCTTTTACTGAAGTACTCAATCTACGAAAATATTTATGAATTGTTGTGTATTGCTCATAAAAATGTAAATAATATATGACCATGTCTGTGTACACTGCAGTAACTGAAATTACCTTACAATAGTGATAATACTTACCATTTAGTATTTCCTTGACAAGCTCATACTCCTTCTCATCAATCTTCAGTCTGATTCTGACAGTACACCCAGCTTCCTCTGCTAGTGATCTCATCTCTGGTGTTATTAGAATACCACTGATGACTTCCTCCACCTCAGCTGCCTTGTATTTCTGCCAGAAATAGTCAATGTCTTCCTCTGAAAGAAAACTAAGCATGAACTGCAAGGAGCCTTCAGTAATTTTATCTAACCTTGCCTTAAACTTTTCATATGCATTTTCTAACTCTTTCTCTATATCTGGGCTATTTCTAGCGATGAGTCTGTCTACTTCAAGTTCATAAAGCTTTTCAAGTTTAGCCCGTAACATTTCCTTATTTTCTTTCTTGAATTGTTGGTGGTCTTTCTCTTTTTGGTGTTTCAGTTGTTGCTTGTCTGTCTCCTTTTGAAGTTCAAGTTGTTGGTTGACCCTTTCCTTTTGAAGTTCAAGTTGGTGGCGGTCTCTCTCCTTCTGAAGTTCAAACTGTTGCCTTTCTCTCTCCATCAGTAGAGTAGTCTCCATCTTCATTTTCTTTTCTGCAATTTCAAGATTTGCTTCACAGCAGATTGCTGTGAGAAAATACAAAATGTAATTATTATCCATTCAGAAGTGCTGTATCTGATTCTGCATGAAGATTAAATACAATTGAGAAAACAAGTCATCGTTGATGACACAGTCCCCACTTGTTAATGGTACTTTGATTCCAAGTTCTTGGAGAGGGTAGAGTCCTCTCCATTAATTGAGCCTGTGATTAAAAACACTGCAATACAGGTGAGGTTTAATGGCTAACAAGGAGTTACATGGTGATGAAACATAAAACTAATCTAGGCTGCCATCCTAATTAATTACAAATGTCATCAAATGAGTCAATCTGTAGTTAATCTAAAGGATCATGACAAACATTTTTGCATCCTATTAAAGTACTGACAGATTATCATCTGTACCATATTTCATAAAGTTTGATGCAGTGCTTATAGAAATTCACCTTGAAAACAGATATTCATTATGTTTATGCACATTTGCAATTAATTTAAATGATACCGCTAAGTGTCATTAAATTGTATTTACAACACTGATATCAACATCTGTACCAAGTTTTATCAAATTTGATGCAGCCTTTGTGGATGTATCACTTTAATTAGGATAGTTCATTAAATATGCAATTAAAATCAATTAACATGACACTGATAAATGTCTTTATTCATTGTTAAAGCAATGTGAACGCAACATCTGTACCAAGTTTTATTAAATTTGATGTACTATTTCTTGACATATCAGCCTTATTACGAAAATTCAATAATTGACATGATACTGCTAAATATTTAAGCGACATGCACCCCCTCCCGGCTAATAATGGACGAAAGCAAACTTTGCACTCCATAATGTACTCGGCTTCGCCTGGTACATTGTGTCGTGCAAAGTTTGCTTTTGTCCATTATGAGCTGGGAGGGGGTGCATTATTGCTATTATCTTATAGTTTTGGCATGCCAGTGAATTTGTAGTTGTAGAAAACGAATAAAAAAGGAAATTTACACTGAGTTTGAAGCCAGTGTACACATTACATGCACTCCACACTGCACTGCACTGAACACGCACGTTCAGCACAAAAATGACCAGCACTTTCAAGGTTCAATTTTGATTTGAAAAACAATGTATATTCGAAGGAAATGAAAACGAACTGCATCCCTACCGTCTATATCAAACTTGAAACATCACCTTTAAATATAATGCCATTCAAGAAGCCGACACGGTGATATGCCAGAGATGAAGAAAAAGAAATGTTCATGCATCGACATCAGCATGATCAGCGAGCTGCATGGTATCAGCTGATCAATACGATCATTATTATGTCGCTAGTAGTACAGCATTCATTGCAAACGATATCAACAGAGTTCAACATTGTTATTCAAACGTTTATATTTCAATAATAATTGTGTCTATAAATTTAATTTTCGATGGCTTCTTGAGAAGAGCTATTTTATTTCGGCGAACGAGAAAACGACATAAACGGGTGCTAATTGAAAGGTACAGTTGACAAATATACTGGAGGGTTTCCATACCGAACAAGGCAAGGTAAAACCACAGACAAGGAGAAAAAATAGCGTCAAGGACACTGAAGCTCCTCAAGTTTGAGGCCAGTTGAAGTAGTTGGTTGTTGGTAAGCAGTAATTGACTTGGAGGCATGGTGTTGGGATATATATTATATGACTGATAACAAATCTTCATTAAATATGCAAATAAGTTATTTTTTAACTTGATACTACCCGATGCTTCTCAGTACATTAGATATCTTTCAGATCAATATTTGTAGCAGTATCATCAAACTTGGTGTAGGAATTTTGTGGTTATATCACTAATTACAAAAGTTCATTAAATATGCAAATGAGCATTTAATTGACATGACACTCACAGTATCATAATATTCTGAGATTGTCACCTGTGGAAAATTTCATGAAATTTTTTTGCAGTATTTCTTGATATAACGACACTATCATTGCTGTCTCCTTAGGGTAACCATTATTATATGAAAAAAAGATACATGTCATAACTTCATTAATATGCAAGCCATACTAACCAAAGTCTAATCATTCTTGCAAATAGATGTTGTACCTGTCTACCAATTTGAATTCGTTCAAGCCTATTTGAGTTATCATGTAAACAGACAGACAGACACACACATGGACAGACAGACAGACATTGCTATGACATTAGCTCACGTGTGTAAACACAAGCTAAAACAAGCAGATGTTATCAGAATTTGAATATATCACAGTTCAATTAACTTTATGGACCTGTATACCAAATATCAAAGCGATCAGATAAGTAAACTTTTGGAGAGAAAAAATTTTGACCATACTTGCAAAAATTGTGACTCCACAAACTTGGTTAATAGACAGATCTACAGATAGATAAACAGACAGACAAAGACACAGACAGACCCACACAGACTGACAGAGAGATGACATTGGCCCCTCAGTATGCTTTGATATAAAAAGAGACATGTAATGATGTTAATCAAATAGTCAAGTACTGGTACACAGGCTCAAAGGATGCTATGTTTACATCAACTTGATTAGTTTCATGTCCGCTTTCTGCTTGTGTGATAATATTTAATTGAGCACCAAAGTCTATTTTTGTCCCCTTTATAAAATGAACCACAGTCAATTTTCTCAGATTTTTGCCCAAATTTTGAGAAAAAAAAATGTAGCAAATGAAATGCGATGCTCATTTGGTCCAAAATTATAAAAAAGTACAGAAAGATTAATAAAATTGGTAAAATGTTGCACTAAAATTTTGCCTGGAAAAAAACCACAGCGCTCACAGGGTTAAGACAATTATCTGGCATTACAATTTTTGTTTACAAATATGTTGTATTTTTTCAGGCATACTGCTTAACCTTTCTTGATTTTTCATGGACAGTAGATATCATTGACTGAAATACATAACACTAAACCAATGTCTATACCATGTTATGTAACACTGACAATATAGTACATCAAAAATGGTTTTTGATCTCTATAATGTACCCTTAATGATGCCTCTCAATAACTGGGAGCTGGCCTTTGAGCTTTGAATTTTAGCTCAGGGATGTAACGTGATGATACCTCCATGATTAAAATTATACCCCTTTTTAAAATTGCAAGCAACAGCATTTATTGAACTTATATCTATTAATGATCAAATACTAAAAGTTATGTTCAACTTCAGCCCACAAGGTTCACAGTAGAACATTAGAGAAATAACGACCATTAACATTTATTTATGGGCAAGGGCAAGAGGAAAGCCAAAAATTAACGGGCGAGGCTTGCCAAACCATTAATTTTGGCTTTCCTTGGGCTCGCGCCCATACATAAACGTTAATGGTCAGCGCGGAGTCTGTTATTTCAATTATATTATCAACGAACCAAAGAAAACCGTTAAAGTTTGTCAAAATTTCACAAGCGAAGGACAACTGGGCCCCAGAGCTGAGCAATATGCGACGCACTGTGATACGCGCTGTAAATGGAGATGTTTTCAGAAAAAAAGTATCTCACCTGGCCCACAAGTGCTCCATTTCATTTTGTGATTGATTATGATTTACGTTTGAGCTGTAAAGTTATGATACTTTGAGTTGTTAATCTTATTATTCATATTCATCGGCTTGTAAACAAACCATTACAAGGACATTGCTTTGCTTGAAGTCCCTGTAAATATCATCTTGAGAGCCATAAGGGAGGCTAGTGTTCACATCTATGTGTGAGCCTTTCAAGTTGTTTCTTAGAAAGTCTGCCATGTCATTGACATTCATTCCTGATATAACACGAACAAACCATGTTGGTATTGTATTATACATGGAATGATACATGTCCTTGACAACTAATAAGTGGGTGTAAGGAAACAAGAAGTTGAAATGTTTCATTTTTTTCTAACTCTTGACTCTTTACCAGTATTTTCCTTTTTTGAGGCAGTATCTTGGTGTAATCTCAAGGGCATGTTGAGATGCAAAGTTACCTCTTTGACCCCATGTACCCTGCAGAGGTACTAGTTCAGTTAAGGTGTAAATAGGAAGTTTTCACAGCCTTTAAAAGTCCTATTGCAAATGCTTTTGAAAATTTTGACAATTGTTTACATTTATCTGCTCATTTGCATATAACATACATAATCCACTAATCAAACCCAAAATCCATTGGTAAGAGGGTTGGCAGGTTTGGGAGGTGGCAGTGAATCAGGTACCCTGATAGAGGGAGTGACCTTATGCAATCTTGAAAGTGAAGGATCATTCTACGACACATCTCATAATACAATTGGTATTTGTACAGAATGTGCTGCAAGTAATAGATCATGCAGACAGAAATCACTACTGCATCAAAGACCAATATAAGAATTACAACGGTATATGAACTATCTGAAGATTATATATTTTTTAAGGTAGGTGATGTGTCAGCTTTAGCTAAGTTAGTCATGTCTAATTATGATGCAGTGGATTTGCTTTAAATCATGTACAACAAACTAATTTAATAAATTATTGTATACTACTGTTTTTGGCTTATTTTTCATGCAATGTAACTTCATATTATCAAATTTATACAAATCTTTCTGTTAAATGTTCTATTGAATATACTAGTATAGGAGAACTTGTGAGCAATAAGTTGAGATGAGAGCGTTGAACAAAGTGCTATTGAGTTGTCAACTTTGCTGATCTTTTTCCTCAAATAAAGGTAACTTAGGTCACTACTAAAATATAGCTTACTTGGCATATATGGTTGTTTCCTTTCTGGTACAGGTGCACTCTGGACTTGACTTGTGGATGCCTCGTCTGGAAAAACATGTGACTCTGGGCTCACTGTATCAAAGATAATAAAGGTTATAATTTTTCTTACGCATATCATATTACTAAACATCAATGAAAACCAGATGTGAACTGAATGTGCTCATGTGGTTTACAACAGGTTCATAAAATGGTAGTGCACTTCACAGAACAATCAGATATCTGTCAGAGCACAATAAGTAGCAGGTTTCATCCACTTACACACAGTTCTCTCCGAGTTAAATTACATTAAATTAAATCAATAATTACAAACTTCATTTAATATGCAACAGAGTTGCTTAGTAACTTGGCACTGCTCAATGCTTCATGGGCCATTTAGATGTCTATCACATAAACATCTGTAGCATGTTTCAAAAAATTTAATTCTGCAATTTTGGAGTAATATTTCTGATTACAAAGTTCCTTAAATATGCAAATGGCCCCTTAATTAACTTGAAACTGCTCAGTGATTCACGCGACAATTAGATATTAATCATATCAATATCTGTAGCAGGTTTCACTAAATTTGGTGCCATAATTTCAGAGTTATATCACTATTACATATTTCATTAAATATGCAAATGAACTCTCAATTAACTTCACACTACTTAATACTTCTCAACACAGTCAGATATCTGTCGGATCAGTATCTGAAGCAGATTTCATCAATTTTGTCCAGTTATTTCAGAGTTATATGACTGATAACAAATCTTCATTAAATATGCAATTTTTTAACTTGACACTACCCGATGCTTCTCAGTACAATTAGATATCTTTCAGATCAATATTTGTAGCAGATATCATCAAACTTGGTGTAGGAATTTTGGGGTTATATCACTAATTACAAAAGTTCATTACTTAAATATGCAAATGGGCATTTAATTGACATGACACTCACAGTATCATCATAATATTCTGAGATTGTCACCTGTGGAAAATTTCATGAAATTTTTTGCAGTATTTCTTGATATAACGACACTATCATTGCTGTCTCCTTAGGGTAACCATTATAATATGAAAAAAAGATACATGGCATAACTTCATTAATATGCAAGCCATACTAACCAAAGTCTAATCAGTTCTTGCAAATAGATGTTGTACCTGTCTACCAAACTTGAATTCGTTCAAGCCTATTTGAGTTATCATGTAAACAGACAGACAGACACACACATGGACAGACAGACAGACATTGCTATGACATTAGCTCACGTGTGTAAACACAAGCTAAAACAAGCAGATGTTATCAGAATTTGAATATATCACAGTTCAATTAACTTTATGGACCTGTATACCAAATATCAAAGCGATCAGATAAGTATAACTTTTGGAGAGAAAAAATTTTGACCATACTTGCAAAAATTGTGACTCCACAAACTTGGTTAATAGACAGATCTACAGATAGATAAACAGACAGACAAAGACACAGACAGACCCACACAGACTGACAGAGAGATGACATTGGCCCCTCAGTATGCTTTGATATAAAAGAGACATGTAATGATGTTAATCAAATAGTCAAGTACTGGTACACAGGCTCAAAGGATGCTATGTTACATCAACTTGATTAGTTTCATGTCCGCTTTCTGCTTGTGTGATAATATTTAATTGAGCACCAAAGTCTATTTTTGTCCCCTTTATAAAATGAACCACAGTCAATTTTTCTCAGATTTTTGCCCAAATTTTGAGAAAAAAAATGTAGCAAATGAAATGCGATGCTCATTTGGTCCAAAATTATAAAAAAGTACAGAAAGATTAATAAAATTGGTAAAATGTTGCACTAAAATTTTGCCTGGAAAAAACCACAGCGCTCACAGGGTTAAGACAATTATCTGGCATTACAATTTTTGTTTACAAATATGTTGTATTTTTTCAGGCATACTGCTTAACCTTTCTTGATTTTTCATGGACAGTAGATATCATTGACTGAAATACATAACACTAAACCAATGTCTATACCATGTTATGTAACACTGACAATATAGTACATCAAAAATGGTTTTTGATCTCTACAATGTACCCTTAATGATGCCTCTCAATAACTGGGAGCTGGCCTTTGAGCTTTGAATTTTAGCTCAGGGATGTAACGTGATGATGCCTCCATGATTAAAATTATACCCCTTTTTAAAATTGCAAGCAACAGCATTTATTGAACTTATATCTATTAATGATCAAATACTAAAAGTTATGTTCAACTTCAGCCCACAAGGTTCACAGTAGAACATTAGAGAAATAACGACCATTAACATTATATTATGGGCAAGGGCAAGAGGAAAGCCAAAAATTAAGGGCGAGGCTTGCCAAACCCATTAATTTTGGCTTTCCTTGGGCTCGCGCCCATACATAAACGTTAATGGTCAGCGCGGAGTCTGTTATTTCAATTATATTATCAACGAACCAAAGAAAACCGTTAAAGTTTGTCAAAATTTCACAAGCGAAGGACAACTGGGCCCCAGAGCTGAGCAATATGCGACGCACTGTGATACGCGCTGTAAATGGAGATGTTTTCAGAAAAAAGTATCTCAACCTGGCCCACAAGTGCTCCATTTCATTTTGTGATTGATTATGATTTACGTTTGAGCTGTAAAGTTATGATACTTTGAGTTGTTAATCTTATTATTCATATTCATCGGCTTGTAAACAAACCATTACAAGGACATTGCTTTGCTTGAAGTCCCTGTAAATATCATCTTGAGAGCCATAAGGGAGGCTAGTGTTCACATCTATGTGTGAGCCTTTCAAGTTGTTTCTTAGAAAGTCTGCCATGTCATTGACATTCATTTCTGATATAACACGAACAAACCATGTTGGTATTGTATTATACATGGAATGATACATGTCCTTGACAACTAATAAGTGGGTGTAAGGAAACAAGAAGTTGAAATGTTTCATTTTTTTCTAACTCTTGACTCTTTACCAGTATTTTCCTTTTTTGAGGCAGTATCTTGGTGTAATCTCAAGGGCATGTTGAGATGCAAAGTTACCTCTTTGACCCCATGTACCCTGCAGAGGTACTAGTTCAGTTAAGGTGTAAATAGGAAGTTTTCACAGCCTTTAAAAGTCCTATTGCAAATGCTTTTGAAAATTTTGACAATTGTTTACATTTATCTGCTCATTTGCATATAACATACATAATCCACTAATCAAACCAAAATCCATTGGTAAGAGGGTTGGCAGGTTTGGGAGGTGGCAGTGAATCAGGTACCCTGATAGAGGGAGTGACCTTATGCAATCTTGAAAGTGAAGGATCATTCTACGACACATCTCATAATACAATTGGTATTTGTACAGAATGTGCTGCAAGTAATAGATCATGCAGACAGAAATCACTACTGCATCAAAGACCAATATAAGAATTACAACGGTATATGAACTATCTGAAGATTATATATTTTTTAAGGTAGGTGATGTGTCAGCTTTAGCTAAGTTAGTCATGTCTAATTATGATGCAGTGGATTTGCTTTAAATCATGTACAACAAACTAATTTAATAAATTATTGTATACTACTGTTTTTGGCTTATTTTTCATGCAATGTAACTTCATATTATCAAATTTATACAAGTCTTTCTGTTAAATGTTCTATTGAATATACTAGTATAGGAGAACTTGTGAGCAATAAGTTGAGATGAGAGCGTTGAACAAAGTGCTATTGAGTTGTCAACTTTGCTGATCTTTTTCCTCAAATAAAGGTAACTTAGGTCAACTACTAAAATATAGCTTACTTGGCATATATGGTTGTTTCCTTTCTGGTACAGGTGCACTCTGGACTTGACTTGTGGATGCCTCGTCTGGAAAAACATGTGACTCTGGGCTCACTGTATCAAAGATAATAAAGGTTATAATTTTTCTTACGCATATCATATTACTAAACATCAATGAAAACCAGATGTGAACTGAATGTGCTCATGTGGTTTACAACAGGTTCATAAAATGGTAGTGCACTTCACAGAACAATCAGATATCTGTCAGAGCATAATAAGTAGCAGGTTTCATCCACTTACACACAGTTCTCTCCGAGTTAAATTACATTAAATTAAATCAATAATTACAAACTTCATTTAATATGCAACAGAGCTGCTTAGTAACTTGGCACTGCTCAATGCTTCATGGGCCATTTAGATGTCTATCACATAAACATCTGTAGCATGTTTCATCAAATTTAATGCTGCAATTTCAAAGTTATATTACTAATTACAAAAGTTCATTAAATATGCAAATGAACCCTTAATTAACTTGACACTGCTCAGTGATTCACGCGACAATTAGATATTTATCAGATCAATATCTGTAGCAGGTTTCACTAAATTTGGTGCCATAATTTCAGAGTTATATCACTAATTACAAAGTTCATTAAATATGCAAATGAACCCTCAATTAACTTCACACTACTTAATCCTTCTCAACACAGTCAGATATCTGTCGGATCAGTATCTGCAGCAGATTTCATCAAATTTGGTGCAGTTATTTCGGAGTTATATGACTAATAACAAAACTTCATTAAATATGCAATTTTTTAACTTGACACTGCCCAATGCTTCTCAGTACAATTAGATATCTTTCAGATCAATATTTGTAGCAGATATCATCAAACTTGGTGTAGGAATTTTGGGGTTATATCACTAATTACAAAAGTTCATTACTTAATATGCAAATGAGCATTTAATTGACATGACACTCACAGTATCATCATAATATTCTGAGATTGTCACCTGTGGAAAATTTCATGAAATTTTTTTGCAGTATTTCTTGATATAACGACACTATCATTGCTGTCTCCTTAGGGTAACCATTATAATATGAAAAAAGATACATGGCATAACTTCATTAATATGCAAGCCATACTAACCAAAGTCTAATCAGTTCTTGCAAATAGATGTTGTACCTGTCTACCAAACTTGAATTCGTTCAAGCCTATTTGAGTTATCATGTAAACAGACAGACAGACACACACATGGACAGACAGACAGACATTGCTATGACATTAGCTCACGTGTGTAAACACAAGCTAAAACAAGCAGATGTTATCAGAATTTGAATATATCACAGTTCAATTAACTTTATGGACCTGTATACCAAATATCAAAGCGATCAGATAAGTATAACTTTTGGAGAGAAAAAATTTTGACCATACTTGCAAAAATTGTGACTCCACAAACTTGGTTAATAGACAGATCTACAGATAGATAAACAGACAGACAAAGACACAGACAGACCCACACAGACTGACAGAGAGATGACATTGGCCCCTCAGTATGCTTTGATATAAAAAGAGACATGTAATGATGTTAATCAAATAGTCAAGTACTGGTACACAGGCTCAAAGGATGCTATGTTACATCAACTTGATTAGTTTCATGTCCACTTTCTGCTTGTGTTAATTGAGCACCAAAGTCTATTTTTGTCCCCTTTATAAAATGAACCACAGTCAATTTTTCTCAGATTTTTGCCCAAATTTTGAGAAAAAAAAATGTAGCAAATGAAATGTGATGCCCATTTGGTCCAAAATTATAAAAAAGTACAGAAAGATTAATAAAATTGGTAAAATGTTGCACTAAAATTTTGCCTGGAAAAACACTACAGCGCTCACAGGGTTAAGACAATTATCTGGCATTACAATTTTTGTTTACAAATATGTTGTATTTTTTCAGGCATACTGCTTAACCTTTCTTGATTTTTCATGGACAGTAGATATCATTGACTGAAATACATAACACTAAACCATTGTCTATACATTTTGCCCATACATCATGAAGAGATGTCACATTGCTGATTAAACCCACTATGTTTTACTTTCCTACCTCCTGAAGCTGAAGAATTATCATCTGCACCTTGCCTCCAGATAATTCAACTTTGTGAGACCATGAGTACATGATCAGCATACCATGTTATGTAACTGATCTCTATAATGTACCCTTAATGATGCCTCTCAATAAGCTGGCCTTTGAGCTTTGAATTTTAGCTCAGGGATGTAACGTGATGATACCTCCATGATTAAAATTATAACCTTTTAAAATTGCAAGCAACAGCATTCATTGAACTTATATCTATTAATGATCAAATACTAAAAGTCATGTTCAACTTCAGTCCACAAGGTTCACAATAGAACATTATAGAAATAATGGACAAAGCACTGACCATTAATGTTTATTTGGCAATGTTTATCATGGGTAAGGGCGAGAGGAAAGCCAAAAATTACGGGCGAGGCTTGCCAAGCCCGTTAAGTTTTGCTTTCCTAGAGCCCGCGCCCATACATAATTGTTAATGTTCAGGGCGGAGTCTGTTATTTCCATTATATTATCAACGAACCCAAGAAAACCCTCAAAATTTACGAAAATTTCACAAGCGAACGACAACTGGGCCCCAGAACTGAGCACTATCATGTGCGCTGCAAAATTTCGCAAATCCGGAGATGTTTTCAGAAAAAAAGTATCTCAACTTGCCCACAAGAGCCCCATTTGATTTTGTGATTTATTATGATTTACTTTTCAGCTGTGAAGTTACGATACTTTGAGTTGTTAATCTTATTATTCATATTCACGGGCATGTTAACAAACCATCACTTCAATTTGACGGGCAGGGCATGGTGATATAATGAGTACTAATGGAATCAGCTGGTATTTAAACACCACAAACATATTACAAACTTAATGACAGACACACATACATTACAGGTCTAAAGGTAGGAAGACATATTTTGATGTTTCATATTTAGGATATTTTGTACAAAGGATTGAAAATCATACCTGCCCCTGGGAGAACACAAGGTTGTGATGTTTTAGCCAAATAACTTTTGAAGTTTTCATGACTTCCTTTGATTTCAGAATGACAGTAGAATGCATCCTTTAACTGTCTGGTTACACTAATTGTCTCAGGACTATTCAGCATCTTACAAATTTTGTCTGATAGATCATCAACAGAAGGCTCATACAGAAAGTATTCTGCATGGTTTCCAAAGCAGTATATCAGAAACTCTGCCATGGCAGTCCTCCTTGGAACCAACACAGGAAGCCCAGCAGCTATGGCCCACAATGCCTCCATTCTAAATGGCTCATCAGGTGGTATTACAAGGACATTGCTTTGGTGAAGGTCCCTGTAAATTTCATCTTGAGAGCCGTAAGGAAGGTTAGTGTTTACATCTATGTTTGAGCTTTTCAAGTTGTTTCTTAGAAAGTTTCCTGTGTCATTGAGGTTTATTCCTGATATAATGCGAACAAACCATGTTGGTATTGCATGATACATTGAATGATACAGTCCAGCTGTCTTGCCAACAGCAGCAGATAGAACTTCAAATCTTGTGGATTCAATCTTTTTGTCAGTTATCATTGTTAATATTTGTTTTATGCTGCTTGTTCTTGACATTTGATCTACACTGAGATCAAAGAAGGCGATCTCTGGTCTTGGAAGATATACTGCATGCTTTATTGGAATGTTAGTCAATTCATAAAGTTTTTTGGATTGTTCAAAGACAGTTGGTCCAACAGAGAAAACTGCAGCTGCTGCTTCGGCAAATTTCAAATGTTTGTCTCTAAATTCAGCTGATGGAGAGGCATGGTTAATCAACACAATATCTGCATCTTTGAAACAACGGTTTCTCAGTGCAGATGCACACAGGAATGATGTTGATGAATTTATATTTTCAACAATATATTCCACATTCTGTAGTGTTGTGAGAGTTGAGAAATAAATATCTGGTGATTGAAGCCATTTGAAAGATGGTGCATCATTTTCACGTACATCTCTGATGTCATCACATAAACAAGGCAGTATCAGTTCAACTCCACAGTAAGCTGCATTGTTTTCTTCTTCTTTAGTTGCCTTCAAAACAACAGACAAGATCTGATTTTGTTTATTTTGTGCAGCGAGACTTGCAAGTTGACAGTTGAGAGCTGACACTGTATCCCAAACATTAGACCACCTTTCAGCAAGGAATATGGAAGTCATTTTGCTGTTATCTGTGTAAAAAGAATTATATGTAATATTAGTCAATGATAGACATAATTTTGTTGGCACAAGTTGTTTTCTCCAAAGGAGAAAATTTCATACACATATTATCAGTGTGAATATTAAGAGATCTAGTTAGACAAGAAGTTGTAGATGTTTTCTATAATAGAACACGGGCAACACTTACCAGGTATACACATAATTGTAAAGAATTCAATTCAGTGTTTAGAGATCAGACAGTTTTCTTTCCTGAAGAACTTTGGATTTTAGGATAGTCAAAATTATTTTGATGCCAAAACTAATAAATTGTATCAGGCCATTCTTAACCCTTTCACTCCCCTTCCCTGTGCATGTGGCAGGTACTGTACAACCAATTTATTGTACACTGTGGGGATGTATCATCTTCAGGAAGTGAAACATCAGCTAACCTCATTCTACGTGAATTAACAGTAGCATTAACGCAACGTAAAGAAACAGGGTTTGATTCAAATCCAGAGGTAATGGCAAGTCCAATCGTCATAGTGGCTCATCACGTTAAGCCAGTGACAGATTTAAATGACTACAAAGAAGGGCATCATGTTATCCAAAAGCTGCTACAGCCACTTTGGGATGGCAAGGCATTGTGGTATCTAAAAGGTTCCATAGAAACACTTTATGCAGGATCCTATATCAACATGGTGACAGGCACCTACCTGACCCACAAAAGTTAATTTAAAAAATCTTGATTTTGATTTTGCTCTTCCAAATTTACCCAAAATTAAAATGACATATTTAAAATATAACATTAATTTTTATGCATTGTTTGCAGTGTTCTGCCCAGACATTTTTTACAAGAGAGCTTAGGAGTGGTGCGTAGCACCACAATGCGACCGCGCCAGCAGTCGCGGGGGGAGGTCAGGAGGGGGGTGTCCCCCCTCGTGCTGTTGGAGCTTTTGAAAATAGAGGTTAAAATGGTGTTATTTGGTGGCACTTGGAGAGTATTTTTTCAGATACTCAGAGGAAAAGAAATCAGAGACAGCATTCACGTACTTTTATTCCAGTTCCAGTTTATTTCATGTTCCTATCACACAACTCAGTAAACTCATTTAACAAGCAGTCGCCTGTTTTTGAGACTTCCCCATTGCATTACTGCAGTTTCAACATCAAAATTGTCAACATCTGGTCCATCAATTGAGATTCTCAGACAATGATTTAATGTACTGTTTTTCATTTGACTCCGGAGCCGAGTTTTGACACGTTTCATAGTTGAAAAGGCTCGTTCACAGTCAGCTGTGCTGACTGGAACAATCATCATGACACTGGCTAATTTGAGCAAATTAGGGTACAGATCCATCATTGTAGGGTTAGATAGTAAGTTCTGCATTAGATCATTCCTGGACAAAGTTTTGTTGGTTTTCAAGTACTGTCTCAGTCCTATCCACTCATCGCGTACATCACAGGTCACAACACCATCAGCTCTACCAAAATGATCCATCAGGCACTGCAATGATGATACTCCATAGTCATCAGGTACAGGGTCTGGTAAACTGGCTGGCTCAAATATACCAAATGCACTCAGGAGAGGTGTCATAGAAAACCTATCCTCCAAGTTTGAAATTAGGTTTTCAACAAATGGCTGAAAATGAATATAAGAAAATCACAGTAAATTATTTGAAAAAAGCCATAATTACAAGCAGTTTTGTTTTTGAATGTACATTTTCTTGTAGTATGTGTAGTCCAAGGCCACAGCCCATTCTCATGTTTTATTGTCATCGCTATAATCCAGAGGCTGTGTAAAATACACTTTAAATAATTTACTTCATAATTTTAACTAAAAAATTACCCTCTGAACTTCAACTCTCCATCTCTCCTTGGCGTCATCTGAGGCATGAGTAATGACAAAGGTACCAAGTCTACCAGTTATGTCATCATCAAGCTGGGAGAGGCGTGAATCTGGAATAAGCAGTGTCTTTCATAGAAGAAACAACTTCAATTTTGACAGCAATATGAATGTTGATCTGTTGCAAGTCCACTTGGTGATGCTGAAAGCACTTGCTCAGAGCTGAAAGATGGGGTAGCAAATCACACAAAAGGTATAAAGTTGCCAAGGTGCTGTACTTTTTTATCCAGGTTGCTAAACCTGCTGCTGTTGCATTCTGTCTGGCTTCATACTCCAAGCTGGTGATGACTGCAGGAAGAGAGTTGAAGAGGGCTTTACAGGCCAGATCATGACTCAACCATCTTGTATCTTTAGCCTCCTTCAGTGTCAATTGAGTAATGTCCAATATTTCCTGAAATTAATTGTCCAAGAAAACAGTTACCCAATTTTATTTAATGACAAAGTAAAGAAAATTATTTGAATTTTAACACATCACGAGGTAAGTTTAATTGCTTAAATACAATACATTAAGCTCACCTGTATGTCATGAAGCTTTGCCATTTGGACACCTGAGTAGTCATAAAATCTGAATAATTCTGACAGATTAGGCTTGAAGGAATCTCTCAGAAGGCTTACACGACCAGCAGCCTGACTCACAGCCAAACTCAGACGATGGGCAATGCAATGTATTGATATCATCATAGGGTTTTCTTTGGCCAGTAGAGTTGCAACACCACCTTTTCTGCCTAGAATTAGAAATAATTTTTCACAGGCTTAGTTGTTACTTACACACAGGATTAAGCAAGAGGAAAAAAATTCAATAGACTCAACAAATATCACAGACTATCACTCACCTACCATACATGCAGCACCATCTGAACCAAACCCCATCACTTTCTGAATCCCAATTTTATTTTTCTCTAACCAATGCTGTATGGCTGAAGTTATGGTAACAGCAGTTCCATCCTTGATTGGTATGATTTCCAGAAAACAACTGCCCACTACACCTTTATCTGTATATCTGAAAGGATTAAAAATTACACACAATTGGCAATAACTGATTTGGTTGCAACTACTTTAAAGTAATCAAGATGAGCAATCATTAACAAGTGATTACCTGCCATACAGAACCAACTCCTTTGTAACAGAAATATCAGTGGACTCGTCACACATCAAACCAATGTATAAACTACCATTCAACTTGTTCATCTCTTCACGAGATATCTGATTCATCTCAACTGCAAGAAATAACAAGAACACTTATTAGACAGTGTTAATGAAAATACATTACCAGTATGTTGTGTCATCAAAACCACAAAATTTAAGGGCCATACATGTAACAATTTGAGTGCTGGTGTAATGATCATTCCTCACCTGAACAAGTTCTTGAATTATCCTCTCACTGGTATAATGCGCATTACCACCTTTATCCAAATGCTTCAGGATATCACAGCCTAAGTGGGACTTGGCAAAGTCTAAGAGTGATCTGTAGTTACTGGTATGGGGAACTTCTTTCTTGATGAGCCAATACAAACTCTTCATGGCAGTTTTAAGTGCTTCCTTGTTCAGTTCAATCTACAAAAAATAAAATCAATAAAATGTACAACAACTTTGCAATTTTTATTACTCTTTTAAAACAATGTTAATTCATAATCTAATACTTAGTAAGAACTTAAAAAAAGTAACTATGTTGGCAGCGAAATTTGAATACTAGCTAACCTGAAACTGCAAAGACTGTTGGATACCTCCATCCACTAAGCTATTCAAACTATCCATTTCTGCTATCATGGCCTTGAAATGCTGATCTCCTTCCAGATGACCTACTATCTTGTCTCGCCTCAGATAGGTTGCTGGGACTACGGACCATGTCCATTCTCCATTTTTCTGTCTAACACTATGGCGCCTACAATATTTCCCTTATCATTGCTGACAGGAATTATCCACTTATATTCACTTTTCCATCTTTCCTGCCAACCTACTTTGTGTCCGGATTTCCTGTTGATGTTTTGAAATATGAAATTAATGGGCAATTAAAATTGCATTCCTATCAATGTTTATGGCTGTCCAGGCAATGAAAACTGCAACTGGAAGTGGAAGGAACAAACACAGTCCCTCCACCATGGAAATACTTTGACATAAAAAACTCAAGAATGTTTAGGTTTATTTTTATTTTACACAATTTACCTTGTAAACTTATCATGGAATTTATCCTTCCTTTTCTGAAGTTCATCAGAGCTAATTGTCTCGCCAGGAACAGTCGTGCATATAGAATTGGAGCACCCTTCTCGTGTTTCGCCTGATATTGCAGCTGACAGTGCACAGGGGGTGTCAACATCTCGCATGGAACAGCCATAGTTATCGTCTGCGTCGTTGGGGCATGACTCTTCCTGTACGTCAGTTCCAATTTTTGAGTTTCCATTTTTACGATTTGAGTCCTAGTTAATGTAAGAGAAATGGCAATTTGTGAAAAGAAAGTACAATTAAGACCCGGTGTTTCGCATTTGTTACATAGACTGACACGTTTGGTAGCTAAACAACACTAGCAATCAGTTACAGAGCTACAAAAACAACCTCAGTGATTAGCAATATCCGGATGATCTCAAAGTCGTCTTCAGTATATCTTCCTTTTACCTCAACGTTTCAATGAAAAGTAACTTTTTTGAAAACGAAAAAATAGCGATAGACATATTCATTGATGTCTACACACTCATGCATCCTCAGTCTGAGTGATATACACCGTCCGGTCCGAGTCTGAAAAATGCGTCGTTTTATAGCTTGGGAGGAAATATACAAGCGAAATACCACGGTCGCTTGACCGAGGAAATACTAATCTACTTGAAAAACTTCAGTACACTCTGCTGTCCTTGGTTACCTTCACGCTTCCTTGGCATGTCTACTAGGCTAAGTAGGTCAGTTTACGGTCTGTGTCATGTGCCTGAACAAAAATGGCTGCCGTCGATGCTGCCTAGCGTTGAACATGGTCTTATGATCTCGGATGACATCACAAACTTGCGAGATTTGCAAGATCCATGAGAACTACAATGTCAGCCCGCACGATCGACTCACATGCTTGCATAACTGCCTGTAAATCACTGACATCTTGGTTTTTGCGGAAATTTTATTGTTTTATTTGGAAAAAATTAAATTGTCATTCATTTGTGGCAAGGGGGCGCTCAGAATTTACAAGAGGGTGCCACGCCCCTGTTACCTTATTCAGGGAGAACACTGTGTTTGATGCAATACCGGTATTTACATCAAATGTTATTTCATTGTGTGATTTGAGCATTTATTTTCCTTTATAATTGCTACAATTTGGATGCTTGAGAAAATAAATTGATAAAGGTTACCTATATTTGAAAACTCATAAAGAAGATTACTCCTGAAGCAACCTATATGGTATGTCAAGCTATTTCAGATTTTAAGACAACCGTAATAGCATACTGTCTTTTGCGCAAGTCCAACGATAATGTTCTGAAATGATAGTTTTTATAAGAAAGTTTGAAAGTTTCTAACATCATATTACTGCTACATTTCAGGTGAAACTAAACTACTTACCTGTGTTCATCCCATCCTGCTGCCTAACATTCTGATTTCTATGCTGTTGACTAATGCTCTGACTGCCATGTTGTCTTGTTTCAGACTCTTCTGCTGACTGTACCAAGGGTTCCAGTTGAAATTCATCCAAATCTATCGAGAAGTAAAATATCAGATATTAACTCCAGTATATCTTCATTTATGAGGTGCTGTAACCACTGCAGCATTTTGTTAGGTACGACCCTTCAGCAATATCTATATCAAATATTATTTGATTGTGTGGTTTGATCATTTATTTCCCTTTATGGGTGTTAGGACTTTGACGTTTAAGAAAAGAAATCGATTATGGTCACTTTGGTCAATTTCATATTTCAATCTATTTCAAAACTCAAAACAACCTTAACGCATCCTGTGTTTTTGGGCAAGTCCAACGATAATGTTCTAAAATAGTTTCTAAATTTAAAAAAGTTTCTAACATCATACAAGTGTCACATTTCAGGTGAAACTCATCTACTTACCTGTGTCAAGGCCATCCTGCTGCCCACGCTCTGACTGCCATGCTGTCTTGTTTCAGACTCTTCCACCAAGTGGACTATGGGTTCCCGTTGAACTTCATCAAAATCTATCGAGAAGTAAGTAACAGATGTCTACTCAGGTATATCATTTGTGAGGTGCTGTAAACACAACATTTTCATGGGTGTGACTCTTAAGGTGGTTGGAAAGGCTAGAGCGTCAGTTATAAATTTCAACAAAACTATTAAATATAAAAGTAGTCAACATTCTCTGTGGAATAAAAAAAACTAGACATTTGGGCACAAAGGCATTGCAGAGTTATAGCCTGTTAAAACTTCTGAAAAACTGACCAATAAGAAGAAGTTGGGGAGTCCTTAGTGTATTAACTATGGTAGAGGTCCCCTAGCTGTTAATAAAATGTTTGAAAAGGGAAAGTCATTATTTGCTGTTTTTCAGGAAAGTTTGACAAGGTGGTGCTGGCATTCAGAGTGAGTGACTACTATTGTAAATGCATTTTTAGATTCTTTGAGTGTCAAAGAGGTGTCAAAGGTGAGATTAACCAAAAAAAACTGCTCTATGACTTCAAAAGAGGGGTGCAAATATGGCTTGTTTTCAACATTTTTGACAGAATAACAGTTTTCCTACATAATTGTATACCAATTTAATCCAACTTTGAAATGAGATATGGACATGGAATTTTAACAGCCTATTAACAAGGTTACAGATAAGATTTGTACGGCACAATTTTCCTGTATTTGAAGTACTTTTTGAAAAATCACATTTTGAAATTTGAAAGAATTTTTAATAATGTTTTGATATATAAACCCATGTAAAATCATAAAAACAAATTTTATTTACAAATCCTGCCGTACAAATCTAACAATAAATAGTGTCAACATATTTATAACTAATTTGGTAATATTAATACTATCCAATTACTATTAAATTCAAATATGTAAAAAAAATATGAAAAATTAAATTTTAATATTTACTGGTGTCATATTTCAAAATCATGGCCGCAAATATACAATTTTTATATTCTTTGGAGATAATATTAACTAAGGGACTTATCCTGAAAATTTGAACTAAATATCTTGATTCTAACACTTGAAACTTGACATTAATTCTGTGAAAAGAATTGGTGCAAAATAGCCTTTCCAACCACCTTAAACAATATCTATATCAACTGTTATTTCACTGTCTGATTTGATCATTAATGCCCTTTATGATTGCTTGGATTTGGATATTTTAGAATAGTCAGGGTTTGCTCTGGCTACTCAAGCTGATTAGCCTTTTTGGCTAATACAGTGTGAACACAAGTAGCCAGATTTTTCTTTTGAGAGGTGAGGTCAAGGGTCACACACATTCATCTTGAAGGGTCAAAGGTGATATCATTAAACACTCAAGAGTAATGATAACCAAATATTTCAGAAGTCTGCCACTTTCTCATCATCATATGTATCCTCAGTGCTGCTTTAATAGTTCAATAAAAAGAATTGCTTCGTATCAAAACTCATGCATGACTATTGAACACCACTTGAACTTTCAAACGTCAACCAAAGAAATTGTGAAGTACAAAAAAATACAGAAAAGAGTAACATCCTCAAGATCTTCATGAACGTGGCATGGCATGCCATGATCACACTGATATTGATACACGTCTGTGCATGGCCAAAAGACAGCAAAGCTCAGTAACAATTTCCGAGCTAAGTAAACAGTGTTTTACAAAGCTGTTTCAAATCAAACTGGTTTGCACAATCCCTCGATATAAAAGTGACATTTCGGTGACATTTCAGCTTGAATCATACCTTGAAATAAAATATAAACGTGAAACAAAGACATCATGTATGCTGCCGTTCACGTTCAAGAGCATGGTGTGAACCCGTGAACTGGCATGTGCATTGGCTGCACGTAAAAGCAACTCTACTTTCCAAGATCAAACGGTCCGTGTCTTGTGAAAACAACAGCATAGCAGTGAAAATTGTAATGGTCACCGGTAAAAGCTCTTCACAGATGAAAGGATGATCGCTGAAAACAACTGAAATTGCATGTTTAGACTATGACAACCTCCCGGGAAAACAGGACAGCGTGAACGTGAACAATAGCGGACGTCACTAGAGTGGGACTATTCTATTTAGGTAACGGGGACATTTCGGAGGGGCACAAGTACATGTATTGGGTATACGTGCCATTTTGCTCACGATACTATCACAGGAACTTCGATGTCCCATTGGTTTCTTTTATCTGAAAAGTAATTTTACCAACTTGTACGACCCATTGTACTCTGAAAACAGTGGCAGGGCTTATACTTAGATGAGTACGATAGTACTATGGCGAAAGACTTCCCAAGAAGTAAAACAAAACACCGCAATGCAACAGAACATCGTAGAACAAAGTGACCGAACGTACAAATTTTGAGTCGCCAGTCTGGCGATTGTTCTGACCGTCCGAGTCGCCAATGAGTGAATCAATTCGCCATTTTGCCGTCTGGCGAGCGGTAGCGCGAACACTGTAGAAAAGAAATAGATTTGGTCACCATTATTTGAAAATTTGTTTCTCAATAAACATGTATTTTAATTCTCAGCAGTTTATTCTCATGATTCAAAACATAAGACAGCCTAGAAGGCATGCAATGTTGTGTCCAATTCTGAAATATAGTATGTTTTAGGGATAGCCCAGCCAAATGTCAACCTGCTTGTAAAAGTTGAAGAAGATTATTAAATGTTGTGTATGATGCCATTTTTGCTCTATGGAAGTGCCACCTATCAGAATTCCTCAGAGAAGCTTCACCTTTTTCTAGAAATCACATGTGTTGTAGGTGGATGAGGATTTTAAAAAAGGCCAGAAAAATGGGTGTTCCCATTCTACTTTTTGAGATAATTTACATTCAATTACCCATTACCCCATGAATTTGAACACCATACACGACTTTCAGGGACATTTGACTCTTTCAAGGAAAACAAAAGCTATGGTGAATAACAATATTATTTCATTTCACTTGTGATTCTATAATATCCTCTACATATAATATTTCCAGTACAAGCACCATGGATGAAGTTACTGATCCAATAACATAGATGCCACCTATTTCTGTACTAAACTTGTGAAAAAAATGCTGAGTCAGCATCAGTGGTTTTTCAAAGGAAACATAATGATTTTGTCTAAAAATCAAGCACTGTGACATGGTAATTGTTTTATATTTTTCAATAAAGCATCTTTCAATGGATAATTTGTGAAAGTTTCAGGAAACTGACAATACTCTTAGAATGTCTTCTGACATTTCTACATGCAATTCTATGCCATGGCTAACTTTGCATAGGCTCTGGGTAGTCTACTCCCTCGAAGTCTTTTCTTATCCCTTTCATTATGGATTGTCAAACTGCCAACAAAGTCCTTTTCTGGGAAATGGTCTTCACATACTTAGTTTTAAAAAACTAATGTCAGTGCCAATGTTTACTAGCCACAATTTGCAGAGGTGGTGTTTTTCCCTTGGGGTTTGAATTATGAAGAATGCCTTATCAAAATCTTAATAATAATCATTGGTACATCCGTAACACTTAGAGGCAGGCATGTTTATATCTAAGTTGTTGATGAGACTGCCTAGATCGGAACTTCTAGCAAATGCACATATACATGAAAATTTTACATCATCATCTGGGCATTTTTGCGATGTGCTTTGTGGAGAAAATAGACATGGCCACCCGGTTGGGTAGAAAAAGCAGATTTTATATTATTTTGGTTTATAACTTCAACAAATTGCACTTTCTGTGCAAAAAGTAATGATAAACGCTTTTCTGGCACAATATAAACGTACCATATACAGCTAATGGAATTTTGAGTGGACTTTCCTTTTAAGGTAATTGTAGTTTATACCTACATGTAAACTAATTTCTGCTATGTAGAAATACTCACCCAGTTACTATCGGGAAATAACCCTATGGAAGATTAAAACTTGAACTTCCTGCCTAGACTTCCTGTGACGTAGGTCACCAGACTCCCTAAGTTACTCGGTTATACTCCGTAAGCGACTGTCCACGCCTCGTTAGAGTACGACAGTTAGGAAGTGACAATTTCCCCAAACTACTAGAAGAACCGCAAGGTGCAAAACCAGAAAAAAACGGTTAACCAAGTATTGAGGGGGTGCAATACACCCATTAACCACAAAATCAGTGTAACACACTCCCCCAGGTTATACAAAACACCAAGTGGGGAGGCGGGCGGGTGTGCTGGGTGAGTATTTCTACATAGCAAGAAATTAGTTTAGGTATAACTACAATTCTGCTTATTTGAAATACTCACCCAGTTACTATCGGGAAAAACACAGAATCCCACAGACCTTAGGAGGCGGGGAAACTAGTATTTATTACCAGGAATAACCTGTTGGCCTACAGAAAGCGGACCAAGAGAAAACAAACCGTCCGATTCTGATGCCATGTCCCGAAGATAGAAACTGACAAATGAGTTAGGTGAGCGCCATGTACCTGCGCGAAGGACATCGTCCACAGGAATACCGGCCGAATACACCAAGGAAGCAGAGATAGCCCTAACCTCATGGGCTGTTACTCTGGTAAGGCGACGGTCAGTTTCTGAACTTTCATTATTTTTGTAATCCAATTTGAAATGGTCGACTTGGAAATGTCCTGTGAGGAAGCGGGGGGAATAGGTAGAAAAAGTCTAACTCTCCCTGCACGAAAGGACTCGGTTCGTTTTAAATACCAACGAAGACAACGAACCGGGCATAATCGACGCTCTTGAGGGTCTGGGCCTGTCAGTGAGTCAAGAGCTTTAATAGTAAACGGGGTGGTTTTAGCACCCAGTACTTGATTCTTAGCCAAGAAACCCGGTCTATATGTAAGATTGATTCTGTCATGGTAATAGTCAACAACCCATCTGTGGCACCAAAAGCATGAATTTCGCTCCTGCGACTGCCAGATGCTAATGCTACAAGAAAAACAGTTTTAAGGGTAAGTGCCTTTAAACTGATAGATTCCAATGGTTCAAATGGCGGCCGCTGTAGGCCACTCAGAACCAAAGATAAACTCCATTGAGGGACCAAACACTGCGAAGGGGGTCTCTCAATTTTGAAATTCTTGAGCATTGCAGTTAAGGCTGCATTGTGACTAAAATCCGCCCCCCCCCCCCCCCCCCCCACTTCTGATCATTGCTGCAATGGAGGTATGATAAACAGACAAGGTGCTCGGGAGAATTCTTTGTCATTATGTAAAAATAGAAAGAATTCAGCTAATTGGCTAACAGAGACTTTGAGCGGATCAACACTCTGTTTACCACACCAATCACAGAATTTTGACCACTTGTCCTCGTAAGTTGCCAAGGTGCTGGCTCTCTGAGGTCTAGCGATGGTGTCGGCAGCTGCCCGAGAAAATCCGCTCGCAACGAGGGATTGCTCGACAACTTGAATGCGTGAAGTTTGAACACGCCTTGGTCGGGATGAACCAGTTGTGGACCTTGAAATAGTAGGTCCTCGCGGAGGGGTAGCTCCAGAGGGCGCTCTACTAACAGATCCAGCAGCATCGGATACCATGACCGTTTGGGCCATGCTGGTGCTACTAGTATCACGGTGGTTACCTCGTCCGCTATTTTCCGTAGAACTAGCGGCAAGAGAGGCAATGGAGGGAATGCGTACAGGAGAAGGTTCCTCCATGACATTGACAGTGCGTCGACTGCCAAGGCTCTGTGGTCAGGGACCGGCGACACAAACAGAGGTAGTTTGCAGTTCTTGAACGTCGCAAACAAGTCTGCCATGGGTGTTCCCCAAATTGCGAAAATCCTGTTGGCAATTTCCTGGGGAATTTCCCATTCCGTTGGAATCACCTTTTGATCTCGAGATAGAGCGTCGGCAATGTGATTCCGTTTGCCGGGCAGGTGACGAGCCCGAAGGCGGATGTTGTGTTCCTTGCACCACATGAATAAGTCCCATGCCAGGTAACACAGTGTTGGGGATCTGGTCCCTCCCATCTTGTTTATGTAGGCAACCACTGTAGCATTGTCTGTATTGACCAGGACATGCTGGTTGGTTACTGACAGCTGAAAGCGTTTGAGCGCCAGGAACACCGCTTGGAGTTCTAGCCAATTGATGTGGCGCTCCCGTTGGTTGTCCGACCAACTGCCCGATGCTGTCAGTTCGTCCAGGTGCGCTCCCCAACCGGTGGTGGAGGCGTCCGTGAACAAAAACTGAGTGGGCGGTGGTACCCGCAGGGGAACGCCCTTCAGCAAATTCTCTGTGTCCAGCCACCACCCTAGGTGGGCACGGAGAGCTGGTCTCACACGAATAACGTGAGTAATTGGCTGTCGAGTGGGGCGCCAAAGTGCCAACAAATACAGCTGAATCGGTCGAAGGCGAAGGCGCGCCCAGGGGATGATTGCCAGCATAGAGACCATCATGCCGATAGCTTCCAGCAGGAGCTTGACCGGGATAGATGGACGGGGCAGGATAGAGCTGATAACAGCTAACAGTCTGTCCACTCGTTCCTGAGTTGGGCAAACAATCCCTGAGTGAGTAATGAGCCTCATTCCAATAAACGCCATGTCGCGTGAAGGGGTGAGAGTTGACTTCTCTATACTCGGGATGAACCCGAGGCGGAGGAGAATTGACCAGACCAGAGTGAGATGTGTTTCGAGTACGTCTCTTCTTTGATGGGGCATTAACCATTAGCTCCAGCACTACTCTGGTAAACACGCGAGGTGCTGATGCTAGGCCAAAAGGGAGAACTATGTACTCGTAAACAATCCCGTTTATTGAGAACCGCAGGTACTTTCGAAAGTCCTTGTGAATTGCGATATGAAAGTACGCGTCCTTGAGGTCTATGGAGACCATCCAATCGCCAGGCTGTACCGGGGCTAGAATGGACTGAGTGGTTTCCATGGAGAAAGATTCTACTTGCAGAAACCGGCTTAGTGGTCTTAGGTTGAGAATCGGCCGCCCCCCTGTCTTTTTGGGACGAGGAAGAAATGGTTGTAAAACCCCAGGCCGTCTACGGACACATGCGCTGCCCGTACCGGCCTATGGGAACTTAGTTTGAGTAAAGAAACAACGAGCATTTAAGAACGAGATCTCCTGCGGGATTTCGGCGGGATTTCGAGCCGCACGCCGTCGTGCGGTTCTTTTGGTCGTTAGTTTTATAGAAAATTTTGAATGTAAACGGAAAACTTTTCTTAAATATACTCGACAGAGATGTTATTTTTAGCCGATATTTTTCCCGATCATTTGAGTTACTAGTGGTTGTATCAGCGACTGTACCAGCGTGCATCAACGGCGTCACTAAGCGCCGAGGTGAGATTTTGATATGTATTTTATTTTTATGCCGGCGATTTGTAAATAATAATCAATTTTCCTGAACATAATACAAGTTTTTCTTTGATCCTCTTTATTTGAAGTGTCTGTGTTGTCGTGCGATTGTTCGGGAATTTCTTAGTTTTCTCGGGAATTCCTCATTTAGGTGACCGGCCAGCGTATGAACTGTGCTTGTCTTTGGCCTAAGGTCCCATTGTTTACATACTTCGCTGCCTACGCATATCGTGTTGCTCCGATCGCGCCGTTGATCAAGGCTGAACTCGATAGCAATACTGAAGTCCCTGATCCTACGAACAAATTTTGTGTAAGTTATGCTTTTTTGTGTGACTCAAACTGTATTCTATTCACATAGATATTATGGCACGCCAAAGAAAAAAATTGGATCAGCAATCTATAACTGTTTACTCGTATACGTGTTGTATAACGCGTGCTGGGAGAGACAATGCAATGATATGATCGCGTTGAACTCGATATCGACATCGCATGATATTTTACAGCATCTGATTTTATAACCTTTTTTGTATGTGAAGTTTGCATTTCGCTAAAAAAAGTATCTTATTGGCGTGTACATTGATATAATGTTATACGACGTACGAAATTTGGTCAGAATCGGGAACAGGTGTCACGATATGTCCACGATATGTGAGCGTCGCATGGGTTTGTGATTTTGATGGGATTGCTAAGAACACGATGAAACTAACACCAAAACGTAGAAGATGACAATTTCTTGTATGTGAATTATGCATTTTTGTGACACAAACTTTACTCTATTTGCGTGCAAATGGATTTTCATAGCGCATCTAAAAACAACGAATCGGATCGGAAATCAAATACATAAACTAATATGTGCAGATTTGTAAACCGCATCGATTTCTGAACGACATTGTTATGTCAAGCAGCTCAGGTCAATGATTTGTGCCAATGTAACATCGTAAAATCTATTTGAAATATATGAAAACAGAATTTAATGTGTATGCAATTACATTTCTTGACGGTGTTTTGAGAGTAGTGGCTAAGATCGGGTTCGATTTTTCTGTGCCGTATCGTCAGCTGGTTACTGCTTACTGTTACTGAAATGGCGGTAACAGTGTACCATTTCTGAACGAGTCACTCTGAACTTTACAGCAATATCGCAATATAACGTGGTATCTACCTGTATTGAAATGTTTTGATCATGAAATAATGCATTTCTGTGACATAGACTCTACCATATTTGTGTGTTAATCGATGTAATTACATTCAAAAAAAGAAATTTCGGTCGGAAATCAGATACGTTTTTTTACCGTCGTCAATTGCAATATGTCCAAGCACAGGCCTACGGCTTGTAAATGACGCAAGGGTCGATGATTTATGTTTATAATTTATGCAGCATAATATCAACAAAAAATGAAAATGTGCTGAAACCAATTTTTATCTTTGTACGGTTTCTGTTTGATTGCTTGGTTTTTTGGCGCACAATATGAGTGTTCTGCGTTCGGCACAGTGTATTGTTTACTCTTCAGCTAACTGCCTCCATGTCAAGGTCAATGTGTTGTTTATGCTAGGTTGACATTCTTTGCCGACAAATTAAGTCGAGGTTATGGTACTATCTGTCAGTTTTGTTGTCGTTCACTGTACGAGATCGCTGAAAAGTATCCCAAAGTGTCCATGACAAACATTCTAATATTCAATTTTACATTTGGTGGCGAAGCATTGTGTGTAATTATAGTCTATTCTCAATAGAAAACGACAACCGAAAGAAAAAATAATTTTACCATAGAGGGCGTAAATCTGTGTATGGCGGCCATTTTGTTCAAAAACTAAGTTCCCATAGGCTAACACATGTGCGGAGGATTTACAATTCGCACCGCGTTTTTTGACATCAGCCCTTGCACTGCTTCGGCCATTGCCGACGAGTATGGGCTTGTCTGGCGGGCGAAATACGGTGGGCCCACGCCAGAGGGGGGTCGGTCGAAAAAACTGGTTTGTACCCGTCTTGGACAACTGACAATACCCAATGATCGTTTGTCACTTACTGCCACTCGGTGGTGAAGTGACGAAGACGCCCTCCCACCGAAATGTCGGGCGACGGAATGAGCGGTAATGTTATTAGGGCGTCAGGAGCGCTGACCTTTGGGGCTCACATTTGACGAAGTTGATGTTGAAAATTGCTTCTTAGCCTTATTTCTATTGTCTTTGTCGTAGGGTTGGGCACGAGTACGAAATGACTTAGACTGTGCCTTACCCTTGGGCTTAGACTTCTTGGAGGACTGTTTCGGGCGTGTAGCCTCAGTGCCGTCCAACTTTCATCCATCCCGACCAAACAGCCAAGCATTACTCTGAACATCTTTGGTGGCCTCTTTGGCAAATTCAGCGAATAGAGCCTTAGGATCCAAGGGCACGACATGGGTCGTGGCTTTTAATCTCGTCAGTTAATTTGACTGAAGGGCGATTTAGGAACGCATCACGCTCCAATAACTGTAGCATAGCATGACTACGAACGGAAAACTCGAGTCCATGCACGAGGGTGTTTCCCACGGCTCGAGTCAAATCCGCAAATTGGTCTGGGTGATCAGTGGACTTGGTAATACGTACCAATTGAGCCACGAGCCAGTCGCGTTGATAGACTGACCTACTACTTGCAATAAGGTGCGGTCAATCGTGACAGATTTAAACGAGCCAGCTTGATTATCCACCTTACCGGCGTCTGCATCCAATTTAGGGAGGCCAACTGTGAATAATGAGTCATGCGTCTTATATCTTTTATTGCGCATGAGATTGGACGCTGCCGGTAACTTACCAATAGGTAACGGCAGGGTGTTAGCACCGTTCCCCGCAATCTCTTTCTGAACTTTTGTTATGGTGATTTTAAGCGCGAGAGAGTTCGGTAAAGAACGAGGTTCGGTCTGTTTCTCTGCTGGGGTTGACATACGACAACACGTGAGATTCAGGCCGAGGTGGCGGGGGGAGGTGGAGGACACTCGTCCCCAAATGTCTCATAGATATATCCGTAGCAGCGACGGAATATCTGTCTGATGTCTTTTCAACGGTATCTTCGACATAAGACTGTGATTCCTCCGCATCCCCTTCCCCTCGAGTTGACCTAGCATCGCTGGCAACTGATTGGGCTGCTGCTGTGTCTGATTCATGACCGTCCAAATCGTGATCCTCAGAGGGAGCATGGACGGACACACTGTCAAGGTCAACGCCAATATCGCGAGAGTGCGACGTGGGCGGTAAGCCATCCTCGCTATCCTCACCGCTTGATGCTGGGGTCAAGCGGCGCTTTATATGAGCGTCATGGGAGGAGACTTGCTCTTTCTTTCAACAATGGGCACTACCTGAGAACTGGTTCTAACTGCTGAAGGCTGCCCTGTGCGCTAGGCCGCCCGGTATACGTCGACCCTGTGGGCCCGTCACAAGGGGCACCAGGACAACTCACACTAGCAGGAGGCGTATGCATGCGTTTAACACCACAACGTTCCTTGCCAGTGGAAACCGACTTATAAGTCGAACGAGTGGCAGCCTCTTTGCCCGGCTCTGCACAGGTGTAGGCCCCATGGGACAAATGCGCTCGGCAGGAAGCCCTGTACCCACGTTAGGGCCCGGTTTTTGAAACCCTGGCTGTGTAACATTCATCCCGACTTGGTGATGGTACGGTAGCTGTTGCCCAGGGGCAACTGGGTTAAAGTAATTCCAACCTGGAGGCTGGTAATACGGGCCTGGTTGGAAAAAGGGTGGATAATTTCCATATGGCTGAAAAGTGCCGGCTTGTTGGAAATTTCCTTGGAAAGGGCCTTGATGTGGCCCATTACTATTAGGGGCAAACATCGAACCTTGGTACTGTGTAGAATATTGGTTGATGTTAGGATGTCCCATCTGATCCCTAGGTTGGGCAGAGTATGACTGGCCTGCCCCACCCGGCTGTGGTAAAAGTCCCTGGTTCACCTGAGTAGCGTACATATGACCAGGGACCCCACCCACTGTAGCCTGGCTGAGATTAGGGACACCTAATCGTGTTCCAGCTGGTACTATCCCGCCCTGTTGCGGGGTTTGGTCCTTGGACAACCTGATTAGTATGCATAAGTCCAGGACCCCCAGTACCAGAAGCAGCTTGCCCAGAGACACATTGTGTGGTCTCGCTTGGCGCCAAACAGGGCAGATTAGAACCTGCTGTGGAAGACAATTGCGCTGTTTCACCCGGGATTAACCGTCCCTTTGGTAACATTCAATGACGGACGGACATCACTTACCTGTTGTGGGTCGGACAAAGCCTCCGTTGTCTTAGGAGGTCGTCCACCCTGAACGGAGCTAATTTCCGTGTTGGTGTCACCAGCCATATGAGCAAGGTGCATTCCAACCAAAATTCGCGACTCAGAAACTGACGGGTCAGCCCCGGGGATGTCTGGGGTGACGTTGTCGAGCGAGGGAGCGAAATTAGACCATTCATCCTGTGTCCAAGTCAAACAAATGTCACAAGGTTGACTCCTTGTGCATTCTCGACAACGGTAACATAAATCATGTCCGTCCTGCAGCGAGAACTGCTGCTTACAATCACACATTCAATAGGAAAAGTCCATGACAAAAAACGGAACAAGTCATGACTCAAAGAACAACTAGAAAGCATTTGCAAGCAAAAGCGAAGTTCCAGAGACCAAAGCAGCGGAAGAAACAAGAGAATGTGTGACAAAGGTGCAGAATGAAAGAGTGCTTTGGATTTTAATATTCAAGCACGTACCTATAGTTAGGGCTGATAGCAGTAAACACCATAATACAACTAAAAGCAAGGCAGTCCGGGGAATTACAGTACACAGATTACAAATGCCTACATGTACGGTTAAAAACCCAACAGATACATACGGGGCGACAACGCACGGAAATGTATATCAGATGACATTCTCGCGAGCCAGAGCAATAATTTTTGCTCCACTGACCTACGCAAAAATCAATCGCTTGACGGGTAGTGCTGAGTTGTTGCTGTAAAGAGGCGCGTGGTTTATGATGATGATCAGACAAGAGGAAACACCGGACCTAGGCCATTGAAATTGAAAACCGAGGCCACATGCATTTTCATTTGATTAAAAGCACAGACTAAAACAATTTTCATTGCTATGTCGCTGTTTTCACAAGATACTGACCAGTTGATCTTGGAAAGTTGAGTTGCTTTTACGTGCAGCCAACGCATGCCGGTGCGGTGACAGACAGTTCACTATGAATGCCTAGCTCTGCATGGCAGGGCTGTGTGTTTACCGGCGTTAAACGGCCTCCACCACAGCCCCACAGACTGATATAAGAAAAACCGCTGGTGGCTCCTCAGAAATAAGTGGGCAGTTCTCCGCCAAAACAGCCGATTTTGAATCCAAATTTTGCATTGATCTTCGTTTTCGAGCACACCCACCTCGCATAGGTACATGATGTACCTAGCCACGCTTGTAAACTTACGGAAAGCCTACTTTTCTCTCTCTATGCGAGCAAAGCCATCGTATCCGCCACCATGTTAATCTCATTCAACCCATGAGCATTCGGGCGAAACAGTATAGCGCCATGTATGGCGAGTATTTAGAGAAAAATAAAATCAAAAAGCAACAAAAAAGAGCGAAAGAAAGCTAGAATTATTAATAGCTGAACGCAACATGATAGTTGAGCAATGCAAAATAAAAATAAATAAATAAACAAACAAGAAATGCCCGTAAAACCCGTCCGAGCTTAGCGATGACATCATAACCGTGTCACATGCATTCTGGGTAGTTAAGGTAAAATTTGTGTATAGCATGTTCTATGGTAGTAATACCAGAAATAGAGAAAGAAAGAAAGAAAGAAAGAAAGAAGGAAAGTAAGCAAAAACTAACAGTTCCAGAGCTGGTCTCTGGAACTAATAAAGAATTTTCAGGAACACTGAAAATAGGAACACTAGAAAATAAAGATTGTACAACCACTCGGACGCGAAATCAACGCCGAAGAACAATACAGTACAGAGCGTCTAAGCTGAATGGAACACGTGGCGTAACACAATAGCCCAAAAGGCTGACACGTGAAAAACGTTCAAGAACTCATTGAAATACAAAATTAGTGGAAAGAACTAATTGACAACAACGAAGAAGGTACCCAAAAGGGAAATTGTCACTTAGCTGTCGATCCTGAGCGGAATAAGGCAGCCATGGCGACGAAAAAACTTGCGGGAGCCGTACGGAGCTGTCATAGACAGTCGTGCAAGAATTATAACTGGGTAACTTAGGGAGTCCAGTGACCTACGTCACAGGAAGTCTAGGCAGGAAGTTCAAGTTTTAATCTTGCATAAATGGAGCCCCAAGGGTTATTTCCCTACAGTATCTGGGTGAGTATTTCAAATACGCAGAAACTAAAATACTGGTACTTACCTGTGTTTCCGCCAGGTGGTTGACTAATACTGTTGTTTTCCTGCTGTTTTCTTTCAAATTCTTCCACCAACCTGACCAAGGGTTCTCGATTAATTTTCCCAAGAAGATCTTTCAGCAGGGTAAGATTTGTGTAACCTATGTAACCAAGCTCCTCAAGTTTGATAAAGACTTGATCTGTGTCGACCAATCCTTGGAGAGTTCTAGCTGGAATCTGCTTGTCCTTCACAAGTCCATACAAAGACCTTTGTTCTTCCACTAATATTTGTTGAGATAATTTAAGGAATAAACTTCGCAGTGAATCAACATTCCAGCCATTTTGATCTGATAACAATAGACAGAGAAGTTATATGTTACATACTGAACATCTAAAGACTTCTGTCTGTTGTGAAGACACACGGAGTGTGATCCCATCAACTTTTCTGTGCAGAAATAGATATTTGCAGTCATGAGGACCATTCCTTCGGAGGGCAACAAATCATGATCTTGCCCTTGCTATCACATGTTTTTAATTAAACGAAAGAATGACACAGGTACCTGAGAGGTCATGATGAAATACAGTATCAACATTAAGGACAGCTATAAAAGAGCAGGGTTTTACATGACGCGCATTTCTGCGTCCTTTACGCATAAAACCGGACCCAGGACCCCTCAAAAACTAAACTACGCGTCCCTTCGGACGCAGAAATATCTGTTGCTGGTGTATATCTCGCGAAGCTGCTGAACACGTAAAACACATCCCAGTAAACCTTACCGACCCCATACTTTAATAGAATGCTCCGTAGTGCATTGGCCTCCACTGTTTGATGACCAATGGTACCCGCGGAAACAAATTTTACTACCGTAAAAAGTGACTTTCAAAATGTAAACTGATTCTTAATTGGTCGATTTCTTGTTTGCGGCGATCAATACATGTTTATATGCATCATGGCGGGTCGTGTCAAATACCCAACACAAGCCGATCTGCGAAAGTTTTTCGACAGCCGCAGCAACCAGCACGATGTAGGTTTGGTCGAGGCCGAAACAGCAGCTACGCCATGCGATACTGATACATCAGATCCCCCGGCCAAGTCAGCAAAATTACGAACATTCAACAGAAGTTGGCTCAATAGATTTAAATGGCTTCGATATTCTGAAGAGCGAAACGTCATGCGATGTATGTTTGAAATCGAATGTTACATGCCCGTTCACGGAAGGTTGTTCTAATTTTCAACATTCAACTCTCACTCGTCATCAGGACTCGAAAAGTCATCTCACAAGTGTTAAAATCCTAAGCTTGAGGTCACAATTTACTACCGCTCGCAAATCTGCAGAGGACCGGCAGGTGCAGGGTAAACGAACTCGAGGCGTACGCTGCACAATTACGTACTGTTTATCTGATCGCTAAACGTGACCTTCCATGCGATGTATTCACTGACATCATGCATCTACAGAATCTGAACGGCTTAGACATTGAATATTACAAACGTCCGCAGATAGTTATGGAGTTTGAAGAGTGTAATGATTGTGTTGCACATCGATTGAATCTTGCTGCTTCTCAAGCAGGCAGAGATATTGAATATTGCAAAGAATATCATAATATAATCCATTCATTGTATAAATACTTTAATGACTCTAGTGTGAGATATGACAAACTTAGAGAAATTCAAATTCTGTTGAATGGGAAGGCGAAACAAATTACTGAGCCTACATCTGTTCGCTGGTTGTCGGTTGAATCAGCTGTCAAGATGATTTTCATCAGTTTTGAGCCAATTGCCTTGGCACTTGCAAGTGACAAAAAAGGGGGAAAGGCTGATGGGCTGTTGAAATTTGTCTCCAATTCATTGTTTCCGCTATTCACTGCCTTATTGATTGATGTCCTTACTGTGATTGGAATTTTGAGCCTACATTTCAGAAAGATTCTGTCAACCTATCCCATATCAAAAAAAGTGTTCAGTCTATTAGGGACACATTGAATACAATGACTAATGATTCACACACTGTCAGAGAAGTCTTTAATGATTTGGGTGATGTTCCTGGCAATGGTCAGAAAAACACATACAAAAACATTAAAATCACTTACAATCAGCCACTCAGACAGAGCTTCTGTAGTGTACGAGAAAATTATATCAACAAACTACTGCAGAATTTAGATTGCAGATTTCCAGATGATGAGATGAATATTCTGGAATGTTTTGATGTAATTCTAAACCCACACAGATATCCTGAAAATTTGGCCAACCTACCTGACTATGGGGTCAACCAGCTTGATCAACTGTTGAATCATCATAACAATACACCAGGTAGGCCTATTGATGCTGATAGAGCTAGGGCACACTTTCTTGTTTACAAACACTTCACAAGATCTCATAGGGACGCACTGAATTTTGATATGTATATCAAGCTGTTGCTAACTGATTTTACAGAGGAGTATCCTGATCTTGCCATTCTTGCTAAAATTGCTCTTTTCATACCAGTGTCCTCTGCCCCATGTGAAAGGGGCTTTTCAGTACAAAATGCCATCAAACAGAGGGCACGAAATAGACTCAATCCTCAAAGGCTTAATAGACTAATGTTCATCAAACTGGTTGGCCCCATCACAGATGATTTTGACTTCATAAACAATGCTAGGTTATTTGCTGAAGGAGCTGCTGGCAGAGTGTGAACTCAACCTACTGGACTTGCTGGGTGAATGCCATTTCAGAGTATGAAATTACTTACCTTCTTGTCAATTTGACAAAATTGAATACTTGTTCAAATTTCACAACTTTGTGAACTTGTCATTAAAGTTATGAGATCATTTCAATTATGAATAGTGTTCTTTGAATTGATCAATGAGGGACCTCAGTATGAACTAGAATTTTCATGTAAGAATAATTTTAAGAAATGCGCAACCATTTGCCGTGTGTTATAACACTAACTGAACACAGTGAAGACCATGGCATGGATAAACAATAAATATTCTTTTGAAATAATTGGGACCCCCATATTTTGATGTAGGACTCCCATTTTCTAACATCAGGGGTCCCAGGGACTCTCAAAAGTAAAAAGTGATGTAAAACCCTGAAAAGAGACAGGAAAGACATGTCTGCCTTAGCGTTTCCTCGCTAGTACACAATCTGTAAACATGTTATAAAGTACTAGTCTTGCAAAATTGGTGTTGGTTGATGACCACGTTGACCAGTACAGGTGCTGTTCTAACATATGTAGATCTGAGTTCATTTAGCAGACACTTACAATCACAGAATGCAATTAATCCATTGTCTAATTTGATACTGGACAGATTTTCAACATGCCAATGCTCATCTCAGATCATACCAAGACAAGAAAATACTGTCAAGGACAGTGTGCTCACATTTGGTTTGAATTGGTCCGTTCGAAGAAATTTTTAAACCAGAAAAACAAGAATGACAAAAGTAAATAAGGTCTGAAACTTTAGGTACTGGAGGTCAACCTTAGGAACACACATAGCAGAGGAATGTTTCAAAAAGTCCTTCATGGTTTGAGCAGTCTGCCAATATGCAACAGTTCATGAACAATGACAGGAAATGACTCATTGTGTAGGCTGTTTCAGTTACTGCCACCGTTCCCACACAAGGAAGTACACTGCATACAACTGATGTCATGCCTCATAGAACCTCTCACTCAGATGTGTAGGCTGTTTCAGTTAATACCACCACTCCAACAAATTTGCAGGATTTCCCTTCTTCTTACCTCATTTGCATATATGGTATTTTGACACTGACATGTTCATTTAAACCTCTGGGTCTACCTTTACACCAAATACGAAGATGGTAGGTGTGGCAGTTTGGGAGTTTTTGCGTTGGACGGACATACATCCACACGTACTAACATACATACCGGTATATACATACATACCGGTACCAGTACATACATACAGACACCACCGACTCTGTACCATATCAACTCTTTTTGGTATTTATAGATATACTAAATCTGAGCTAAAAATCTCCCTTATTGAGTTTTTAAAACTATCTGCTTTCAAATCAAGATGTGATAAATCAATCACATTTGTGAAGTTAACGTAGTACACTTTTGTGAACAAACAGCCAAACTGTTTGTTACACCAGAGGCAGTGTTGCAGCCAGGATGTACCCTAATGACAATGTCCCCTTAATGGAACCTGTTGTCCCACATTTTCACATTCTGCAGGTCACCTCAGGCACACTCATGAGTCAACTGTGTTGGATTGAGTGCAACTAACATTGGATACTGACGGTGGCCTTTGTTTTGCATTGATTATTTTGAGGCTCATATTTACTTACTTTCTGAGCAGTGATTAAAAGTAATTACAACGCTGCACTTGATTTCAAACTTGCTTGTAGTCTGACTGAGCTCTGATTGGAGGCAGACATAACATATGAGCTTGAATTTTGTATTTGAAACTAATTTCAAATTGTTAAACAAGTGACCTCACGGCTGATATAGCTCCGCTGTGTTATGTAGAGAATAACTATTTTTGACACATGTGTAGATAAGGAATGCAAATTTTTTTTAGATCATTTCAGGAAGGCCTGACAAAAAGGCAAAAATAACGGCAAAATACACAATTGCAGATTTCATCATTTTCCGAACATATCACATTAAGATTGTCTCTAGGAATATGTCAACCAAAGCTATCTAGGATATAGTTTTTTGAGAATCAAATTTTCTGACCAAAAATGGCAAAAATTTGCCCCAAAATCCCAAAATTGCAGTTTTCATCATAATTTCAAAATATCATATTAAAATAACACCTTGCAACCTGTATACCATATATCAAAGCTATCAGACATGCTGTTTTTGAAAAATGGCAAAAATTGCCAAAAAAATACAAAGTTGCAGATATCATCATAATTTCAACATATCACATTTAGTTCATCTTTAGGAGCCTGTATACTAAATTTCAAAGCTATCAGACGAGCAGTTTTGGAGGAAGTCATTTTTTGACCAAAAATGGCAAAAATTGTCCAAAAAATACAAAATTATAGATTTCAACATAATTTCATTTATCACATTTAGTTGATCTGTAGGAGCCTGTCAACCAAATTTCACAGCTATCTGGCGAGTAGTTTTGGAGAAAGACATTTTTCGACCAAAAATGGCAAAAATTGCCCAAAAATACAAAATTGCAGCCTTCATCATAATTTCAATATATCACATTTAGTTCATCTGTAGGAAACTGTACACCAAATTTCAAGACTATAATCAGACAAGTAGTTTTGGAGAATGACATTTTTGACCGAAAATGGCAAAAATTGCCCCCAAATACAAAATTGCAGATTTCATCATAATTTCAATGTTCCATATTAAGTTCATCTGTAGGAACCTGTATACCAATTTCAAAGCTATCAGACCAGTACTTTTTGAGAAATGTCTTTTTTTGACCAAACATGGCAAAAATTGCCCCAAATTTACAAACTTGTACATTTCATCAAATTTTAAATCAAGTTTTGCTCATACCTTTAAACCTGTATACCAAATATCAAAGCTGTCAGACAAGCGGTTTTGATGAAACAAATTTTTTGACCAAAATGATAAAAATTGCCTTAAAAATACAAATTTGCACATTTCTGCATAATGTGAACAAATCTAGAATAGATCATCCCTATGGAGTGGACCTATGTACCAAATATCAAAGCTATCTGACCTGTAGTTTGAAGAAGAAGATTTTTAAAGATTTTTTTACCAAAAATGACAAAAATTGCCTTAAAAATACAAATATGCAAATTTCACCACATTTGAAGAAACAAATGTGACTGAAGTGACCCTTAGTAAATTTCATATCAAATTTCAAAGCAATCGCACATGGGGTTTCAGAGAAGATTTTTGTACCAAAAACAGCAAAATTGCCCTAAAACTACAAATATTCAAATTTCACCACGATTAAGTACAAACTTAAGTGAGATAACCCCAAGTAAACTGCATATCAAATTTCAAAGCAATTGGGCATGTGGTTTCAGAGGAGAAGGCATTTGTTGACGGACGACGAATGGACGGACAGACAAACAGATGGATGATGATGGAAAATCAGCCTAATTGATTAGCTCTGTGTCACTGACAGTAGAGCTAAAATTTTATACAAAATTTCATTGATGCATGTTGTCCCAAAAATGTCCACAAAAATAAACAGTAGTGGGACACAGTGTCCCCAGGTTTGAAAATCCTGGCTGCAACACTGCTAGAGGGCATTTGCAAGGTACACTAGTCACTTGGCCGGCCAGGAACTATTGCCAAGAAAGGCAAGGCAGCTGGGGCCAGTCTCGTGAGTAAGTTTGTTGAAAGCATTCATTTCCCATGGGAAATGCTTAACAAATGACTCAAATCTATTGACGCATGTCGAGGCACTGGCTGACATATGGTCTACTTAAATATGCAAATGAGCAAATTATGACCCACTCATCAAACTTTCAGCATAACCAAATCTAGGATAACCAGAATACCTCAGAATTTTGATAAAATCACACTACATGTATTCACTATTGATATATGGCTTAATTACAGAGAGACATAATAGCATTCAAGATAAGAAAATATTAACCACATAATCTTCACCAAACTATTCCCATTAATAAATATGTGAAATGAAACTTGAGAAATCTCATAAAATTCAACTGTATTCAGCTATGATATATTTATGACCTCATTACGGCAATTCATCAAATAGGTGATAAGTACGCTCATCAAACTTACCCCCATAGGTAGACTTTAACTATGATCAATGAATAGCGGCAGACTTTTGGTAAAAATGAATGCATACAGGATTGATATTTAGCTAACCTTTACACAGAACCTCATCAAATCTGCAAATAACCTAATAATCATAATGTAACACTCATAAAACTCACAGTTTAGATTGGCCTAAGTATGATTAATAAAAAGCATAATTTCAGTCAAATCCATGACTGCAGTATAGTTATATGGCCTAATTAATACCCTGTAAGTGCCATAATTAAAGGTATACTGTCACCTGTTCCAATTTTGCCACAGTTACCATGGAAACAGAAAATCTAGCCAATAACAGATTTAAAGCGGGTGGCCGCTTTTTAAAAACAACGCCCTCACATGGGCATTTTGAATACCAAGGAACGCCCCTTTGACCATATATGGGCATATTTAGATTACAGGTGACTGTATACCTTTAACATCTCCATGGCTCGGTGCACCTTTACACCAAACACTATTATGAAAGGTGCTATGGGTTTTTGACATCAACGGACATACATCCGACATATGTACGTATCCATACATATGTACGGTACGTACGCATACATGTACATACGGTACATATATACATGCATGTATAAATGTACAGACATACAGACATTGCTAAGTTACCATACAGGCTCTCTTTCTTTATATATACCGTATATATATATATATATATATATATATATATATATATATATATATATATATATATATATATATATATATATATATATATATATATATATATATATATATATATATATATATTAATATATACACCATACTCGTCCGAGTATAAGCCCCCGGTTCGGCAACACAAAACGATGGCAAAACTAGGGGAGGGGCTTATACTTGAGCAACCCCGTGTTATCTGCCATGGACGCTAATTTATGCAAATTTTATGCACGATTTTTTTCAACACCACTCGCGTTCAAAATCAACTTACACATCAAAAGAAATTGATTATACAATCTCTGAATACAGAAGTGACATTTTGGTGAAATTTCAGCGTCCAAAAAAACCCTAAACTTGAAACAAAGACGTCATATATATGGTGCTAATCAACAGTATCAGTAATGTGAACTGGCATGTACTGCCCACACGGTAAGGCAACTCAACATTCCAGTATTAAACTGTCTACATCTTGTGAAAATAACAACATATCAGTGAAGCTTGTAAGTCACCAGGAAAGTCTTCACAAATGAAAGGATAATTGCTTCAACAAAAAGAAACTGCATGTTTAGAGGATGAAAACATCGTGGTCATGAATGAAATAAACAATGGCGGACGTGAGTGAGACTATTCTATTTAGGGGATAGGGTGAGCAGGGTCAAAGAATCAAGAAAGTACTGGAAAAACGTGTCATTTTCCTTACGATACTGTCGAGGGAACTCCAGTTTCCATTGTTTTAACATCTTTTAATAGTTTCTTTATTATCTAAAAGTAATTTTACCAAGTTTAATGACCAAATATACTCTCCTAACCTTTCTGTATTTGAGTTATACTGGGGGGGGGGGGGGCTTTTACACGGATGTAATACATTTTCAGAAATCCTCTGAAATCAGTAGGTGGGCTAATACACGAGCAGGGGCTTATACTCGGACGAGTACGGTATATATATATATATATATATATATATATATATATATATATATATATATATATATATATATATATATATATATATATATATACAGATGTCCTCATGGGAAATTACAGTGCTCGATGCTAAAGCAGAGCGTTATAAATAATAACACAAAATTACTTCAAGTACAAAGTAATGATATCTGTTACTTAAGTTTCATGTATCGTTCTTCTGTATGATGATTGCAGTTACAATAATTTTGTGTTATACCGCATATATATAAAATATTAATAATATACCAAATGTGATCTAAAAAGCAAAGGTATCATCATTGCTTTTGCTTAGTAATATAGTTTGAAGACAACAGATACACCCAATAATTTATGTACATTATATGGTGTTTTATAATAAGGGTAAACGTTTATGATTGCTGATGTAGATCTGCATTGCTTTGTGCTTCTTGCAATCACAAAATTAAGACAATACCGCAATTATACGGTGTTGCTGACATTTGATCAGAATTGGTACATACCAGTATGAGTACCAAAGACCAACACTAAATGTTGTTTCCATCTGTTCAGTGCAGGAAAATTATACGTTGATGTTATGACAATGATTTCTGCACAGCACAACCAGAAAAAAACACGAAATATTTAAACCAGAAAGACAAGAATGACAAAAGTTGGACATGCTGCTACAGAGAAATAGATGTTTTGATCAAAAAAGGGCAAAAATTGTGCTAAAAACACAAATATTGGAATTTCACCACATTTTTTCTAAACAGCTTCTCAGCTTGTCGAAAGATGATCTGCAACATTTCGCGAAATCTAGTATCAACAATATAAATAACTAGGCCATATGTTTGTTGTAGTTACAGCACGCAATCTTATTTGCGCTAGTGATATGGATGTACATTGTATCCTCAGACATCGTCGAACTAAAAAAAATTTATAAATCTGAAAATTTACTCAGAAAAAAAATTAGCACAGCTTTTCTCATTTGGAAAAAAAAATGTCAGAAATTTACAATTGTAAACAAAAATGTTCACAATTTCATTGTGACCACCTCCCTCCCAAGCTCTAATGGTCCGTCCTAATTAGTTTGAGCAGCTCTGTTAATATGTTACAGTTCATAAACAATGACAGGAAATGACTTAAGGTCAGTGGAGTATCAGTCATTGGCATGCCACCACTCCTGAACATTTGTTGCAGACAGTGTGCGAAATTAAGAGAAAATAGCTTCAGGTCATAAGGACCTGCACCAAGCCAAAGCTTCAGGTCCTTACAGAAAACTGCCGGTCCTCAGTAAATGCAGTTGTTAACGACCATTAAAGTCAACTTCTCCACCAATACTATGCTTTTGAATGTTGTAATATTTAATTTTTCATATCCTTTTATCAATAGAGTCAGTAAGTATTCACTCAAAAGGACTATTGTTCACATAGATTGCAGAATAGTGTAAGTGAATGATCATGAATCATTCATCTACATGATCTGGAATCTGAAAAAGATCACAGCCCTCATCTTCCTTATTGTCATGTGCACACATTTATCAATGTCTTCCACTATGGGGGGGGGGGGGGGGGGGGGGGACTAACAGGAGAATTTGACATTTTTTCTAGCCATGTCAAATCCCCCACTCTCGGACTATAAAATGATGTCAAACACCCAGGGGCCGGGGAATACAGGCTCATGCACTGGCTACATGTGGCTGATGAAAGCGAGAAAATTTGTCTCTCATGACTTTCTATGGGGAATGGTGTTCTCTACATTCTGTGTACAATTGTACACTGCAGTGTTCTCGCTAAAAGCCGGCAGCCGGCGAAAATAGCCGCCTGGCAAGTCAAAAAAGCACGTGACCTGCCGGCTGGTGTCACACTAGTAAAGTACTATATGTCGCATTTTTACTGAAGCCTTGCCCATATGTCTGAAATAACAGAGAAAACGACGTTAAACTTGCCAAAATGTCCCGATAAAACTCGTACGTCGTACTTCCGTAAACACATACAATCTAGAAATGCATTACGTACTACGCCCAATCAGAATAAGCGTTCTTACTCACTCTTTCCAATACATGGAAATTTACATAGGACAAGATCTCACCACGACGTAATCATTGCAGTGATTGGCCGATTTTGTTTCGCGCCCTCTAGCATGTTCTGAGCGGGTCATAGATCATGAGGTCAAGGTGAATTTTCTCAAACAACAAACGCGCATCTGACGGACGAGTGCGAGCGATCGGAAGTGCCAAAAAGAAATCTAACGATATTCAGCAGTACTTTACGAAAAAAACAAAAATTAGACAAAGGTAAACGTAAGTGAATCATGCGTTCTTAAAATGTAACTAGCGAATTTTTGTATTTGCTGATTGTACCGGGTATAATGTCGAGCCGATGCCATCAACATCGTGATCGTGCCGGACGATGCACGAACGATCAACAAATTTTGTTCACTCCGACAGCGTCGTTTTAAGGCTGTCGTAAAACGAATTTTCATAAACTTGTCATGTACTCGGCATTCTGTTTTATTTCCTGTACTTTATCGCCAGTAAAATACAATTTTATGGTGCTGGCAACAACAAAATAAACGGTAGCTAGCCCTGCGTACGATGCTGTGTGTTAGCTACAGCTAATCGCCCCGCTCACCACAGCCCTGCAAAGACCCGTACGTAGGGTCGGTGACTTCAAATCCATTTTGGGACTTGACGTAAAAAGCCAAATTACTGCCGAAATTCAGCGTTCTTGGGCCCAAGTCGTATCCCTGCCTACTCGATCGCTTCCAAAAATGCCAGTCTTTTATTCACTTCTCGTAAATAACCGTCGATGTCGGCAACTCTCTCGCTAGCCCTGCGTATGATGCTGTGTGTTAGCTGTAGCATCCATCGACGGTTATGATTACTGATAAACTGACATGATTACTGAGAATTACTTGCTGGATATTAAGAACTTACGCAGTAGAATATTGGTCACAAAAACTTCGTATTTCTGATCACTATTTGCAAATAGATTGGGCGGAAGGTCAAAACCAAGAATTCTGCCTGAAAAGAGACTTTGTTAGGTTTGTAAGTCTTCGTTGAAGGGTGAATTTGAGTATTTAATGAAGTGTCAAAAATATAATAGTGATAGAGAAGTTCTCTTTTCTGCAATGAAGTTGTATTATCCTATATTTGATAGTTTACATCAAAGAGATAAGTTTTTGTACAGTTTAACTTCAGATGATACGCTGTCTCTCATGAAATATATTACAAACACTATGTTTCCCCCAGCAGCTGCAGGTAAAGACATAGACAACAATGTTTTATGCAATGTTTAGTTTTGTTCTTGCTATACTGCACTTTCCGAAGTGTGTTGTTATGCAATAAAGTGATTAAAGTGATAAAGGTACACAACAAATGAGAAATAAGATGCTAAAAACCTTACTTTTCATACAATTTAACAACATCTTTGGTAATAAATTGTAAAGAAAATCAGGTGCTCAAGTGTCACCAAATAAGCACAATCACACATAGTCACACAAAAAATCGCCAGCCAAACCCTCCCCCCGCTCGGTCGCTCCGCTCCCTCGCTCTTCATCAGCCGCCTGTTATTTTATTTCTGCCGCCTGAAATAAAACTTAGAGATAACCCTGTCACTACACCAGGGTATGTAATATTGTGATTTGAAAATGTTTGGCGAGCTGAAAATCACTTCTGAAATTAGCCAACGCGAGTGGTAGAAAAGTGAGTGAATAACTTAGTACCCTGAAAACAGTCATAAGTGTATGAATAATTGTTTTATGCAAACATTGATCACTATGTCTTTTTTATTGTAATGTAAAATAGAAGGGGAGAAATAACTGGTGTGTATTTTGATATGACATATGGATTACTTTCAAAATTTTTCAAAAAATAAATATGCTTAAATGTGACCTCTGCTGCATTCATGAAGAAACAGATGAAGTTATACTTTTAATTAAAAGGACAAGTATCGTAATTTTTTCTCGATTATAGAAATTGCAGACAACATGAATGGCACAAGTCGCCACTCGCGGAAATGAATGCATGTTTTCTGATCGAAACGTTTTGCCTGAGCGATTGCTGGGTCTCATCGCCCTTTGAAAGCTTAAAGTTATTAAAATGACTCTGAAAAAATTGACAGACACTCAATACCAAATGAATAATTGACAGACACTCAATACCATGTTCAAAACTAAACATGATTAGTCAACAGCACTGTTCTCGCAGTAGGTTTTTGTCTTAAACTCTTTTAAGAACTGTTTATGTTTTGAACGCTTCAATGGAAAATCAAAGCAAAGAAACAGAGTCAGTTTGATAAAATGAAGGGCTGTAGTATGTACATTCATCCTTATATATGATCTGAATGTAATCAGCTGCCCCGTGCTATGCACGTCGATCGGAGGAATTAGACTCTTCGTAAATGCAAAAAGTCGCAAGGCAAAATATTACTATGTTGCGACATTGTCAACCCCAACCCCCACCCTCCGGTCTGGCGTACCATAGAGATCGAATTCTCCACTACCAGGACTCGAAGTGCGATCAATATCCCATGTTGCCTCGCATTCCCACGGTGGAAAACATTGATGGGTGCATGACATTCAAATCTGAATCACATGATTCATAGTCAGTCATCATCTGCATCTGTTACAGGTCTTGACGGAGAAATTTGTAGCATTTATTCAAAATTTCAGTCGGTCATAAGGACCGACATGTTGCTAAAAACTTTCGGCCGACGAGAAATCTGTCGGTCTCGGACTGTCGGACCGACGTTAATTTCGCACACTGGTTGCAGAATTTCCCTTTTTCTTACCTCATTTGCACATTTTTGACACTGACATGTTCATTTGAACAACGTCACATCTCAATCCCTGCATCTACCTGTACACCAAATACTGAGATGGTAGCTTTGGCGGTATGGGAGCTTTTGCCTGTGACGGACATACATCCGCACATACATACCCACATACATACATACATACATACATACAGACATACAGACGCCACCGACTCACCATATAAGCTCTTTTTGGTATTTATATAAATACCAAATATGAGCTAAAAACATATCATGTCTTACATTGTAGATGGAATTCATGATTATTCACAATCAAATAAGCCTGTTTTGCAATTGATTTTGTGATTTACAACGTGGAAAATGATTCCTGGAGTCAGCCAATGATAAAATGCTACTACTGTTCCTTTGAAATTTGTTTTCTGCACGTTTCAAATCCCGTAAGATTATTTGGTGTAATAAAGGAGTATGAAAAACAGAGTTGTTTCTTGACATTGTTCTAACAGCTTTTGGTTCCCTATGACTGAAATATAGCTGAAATTCATCAACTTATATGTCAATTCTTAGAACTTATGAATGTCAATGAGGGCAGTCAGGTTGGGGCTGTGGAATCCAGCAATTTCGGTTGAACTGACAAAAGCATACATTTATGGCCTAGTTATCAGGACTTAAACAGCACTGCTTAAGTCACTTTAATGACAATTGATCATTTGACTGCCAGTATTACTCACTGATTTGAATAAAAAATCTTCGAAAGCGAATAGAGCTTCACTGTATTAGTTCGGTACGTTAGCCATAGACAGTGGAGCGGTGGTATAACAACGAAGATAGTTTCAGCAAGTACTAAACAGGCACACAGCTATAGCATAGCGGCTGTTGCCCTTTCAACTAAGTCGGCTGATATGTGGGAACCAATGAGGTGTCAGCAACCAATCTAGCATTCCGATATCAACTTCTAACATATTAAAGTGACGACTTTCAAGAGCTAGTGGGGAGGGGTAAAAACACATAATTTTGGAAAAGTTCCATCCAAGAAGACTTTGTCGCTGAGGAACAGTGCCATGACAACGTAACGACGTGAACGCTCAATGCTTGATATACTTAAATAAAGTTTACTTCACGCACGGTTGACGCAATTGGATGGCCATAGCATAGCGCCTTACCGGTGCTGAAAATATGGAACGAATGACTACCGTGAATACAAACACCTTTATCAGACACGCAACAAGCTGATATCTGAGATTCGACCCATTTCAATTTTCTATGGTAACTGGCCATGCTATGAATGTAATTTGTACATGTCAGACAATTAGCATATTGTCAAGAAACGGCGAATTGTACAAGGAAGTAGCTGGCTGAATATGACCTTACACGACCTTTGAGCGTATTGTTCACACAGTCGGAGAGTCGTATACACCTGCAGCTGCACTTGCTGACGCGTTACCAAGGCTAAGTTATTTAAGATATCGTTTATTCCGTAAATCGTGCCCAGTACTGCTCCGTTGTTATTGACGTACTTATGTCTGTAATAATGGAAACTGTAGCAACCTACCTATTTTTAGATTATTGCAGCAGAGACGGCCGACGGTGTGCAGAGGTTGCCCTCTTCAAGGGCGGCCATTTTGTGAATTGCAACACAACCTTATTACGCCACCTACGTCGAGATCAGGTTTTCAGTAAGTTGTAGTCAACGACAATCAGCGGCAAGAGAATGTTAAAGTTGGAAAACAATTTCCTTCGCCTACTTTTACAGGAAAGCAATAAATAATGTAAGAAAAAACGGATTGTATTAGAATTGAAATATTTGATTAACAATACATGAAACATTCAAGATGAAATTTAGTCAGTAGTTTATGATTTTATTTATTGATTTATTGATTTATTGATTTTTTATTTATTTGTTTATAATTTGTTTATTTAGATGCCCTTGTAATTCTGTGTTTTACCGGCATGGTAATTTTGCAGTTACTCAATGTATTTAAGCAATGTTAAAACATTCAAGAGCTGTCCTGCAGCTATAAGCTTGTGAACTATATGTAAAACGGTGATTGCTTTGAAATATAAACTTATATTTTCCTAGACAACATTTTAAATAATTATGAGATTTTATTTCGCAAAACAAACTTAATGTTTGCTTGGATGTAGCTGTTACTTTGAGGGACACAACTCAATTTTTGACAAACTAAACTCTCAAATTTTGACAGTACAACTTTATTTTAAGGGGCACAATTAAAAAACTTCTATTCTTTTGTAAGTAAACTTTTAATATTTTGTAAGAAGTTCTGCTTTACAAGCATTAATATTTAAGGTAATCTTACCTTTTGCATTTTACAATAGTAAGTTTTAAATACTCAAAAACAAAATTTATTTCAGAAGAATGACCATTTAATTTGTGATGAGATTTTGTTTTGTTTTTTGAAGAGTAAACTTTTAATAGCTATATTAATAGCTGTGTGATTTATTCAGAAATCACTCCTAATACTTTTAAAATATTGGGGGAAATATATTGGTTTATAAAAAATGTTTACATTACATGAAAGTTTTAATTTATTAAGGGATTCCTTCATTTTTTACTGAACAATATTTGACCCAAGTGAAACTTTTCTTTTACACTAGAAAATTTGGCCCGTCGCACCATTCTGTGAGGGTGCGATTTCTATACTTGCTGACTCTTTTGTGAGGGCGCTGTTTTGAGGACTCTGCATGCAAACTTTTTTCCTGGGATGACAAAATGTATTTCGAAAAAGCAAAGTCCCACAATTCTCATATAAAAGGACCTTGTAGGGATACATAGACCCATCAAACAAGTGCTATGCATGGCTATGCTGCCCGAAGCAGGATCTAGTTTATTTCATGGAGTAAAGTCTATTACCTCTACATAGGCGTAGGAACCGGGAAGGGGGGGGGGGGGCAGGGGGGGCGCCCCCCGAATGCTGAGGGGGGAGGGGGCAAAGGTATACTTTTGCCCCCCAAATTTTACAAATACACATTGACTACGGCTGGCTGTCCTAACTATTGCTGAGTGCTATGTAGGGAGTTAAACAAAGGCGGAGCCTCCTTTAAAAGGGTGCCAACCTATGGCGGCGTTCATTGTGTAAGTGGACACCAAACAGTTAACATGAGGGCACACGCTCCAGATTATGCCACTTTTTAGTTTTTTCCGACCGCAAAACGTGACAGGCTGCCAAGTGGTTAGCATGAAGCTGCTGCCGATCAAACCCTGTGGTTATATTCAAATTCTAACTTGACTGGACGATATTTTTAAGGAAATTAGAGTGTGGTGCTCAGGAACAAATGACCGTTGGCAATTTGAACCGACCGTCAATCAAACGGTTATATAAGCTCTGTTTGCAGGATTAGCAAAAGGTGACAAAAGATTGAGATCAGTTTGTGTAATTAATGTTATAGAAATCAAACATCGTACTGGCCATGTGTTTGACTGGGAGGAGAACTCCACTAATGCGAGAACCTGGGATTGAAAAGTGCGGCTTTCAGGCGCCGTAAAATAAATTCTTTGTTTGCCGTCCGCGTGCGGGTAGGTTTTGGACGAAATCTGAAAACAAACACAAATCGTATGATCGAAAAGACGGCGGGATGTGCCCATCCTTTGTTCGCAATGTCGCAGTAATTTACTTTAATGTCGCAAAAACGCAAATGTCGTACGATCGTTTCAATACAAATTAGATTACAACTCCTGTTGTAGCGGACTGCAGTGTACCGTAAGTGAAGATCAATCGACCGTTTCACAAGTGGATTTCTCCCTCAAAGTTTTCAAATCGGCGGAAGTGCGTGAAATCTTTTTGGTCTCCATACAAGACGGATCTCAAAAAAATTCTTGATCTTGACTGGTTTAGCTTCGAATAAGGAACGGAACTGAATTTCCATCAGCTTGATCACGATGTTGGATCTGCACCGTGGCAAGCAGGTACCGCCGGTGAAATGTTCGTTGTTGAATGCTCCAAATAGTTCGTACGCGGTGGAAGTTGCCCTTACTTTGAACATTTTTTTCTGCTAAAAAACGATTTGGACATTTTATAATTCCGGATTAGAATGCAGTTTTCAAAAATAGCAATGGCCATTCGGCATTGCTGTATTGACTAGCAGAATATTTAGCATTTTTGTATGCAATAGCGTCAGTTTGCTGTCATTAATATGCAAAAATAACTATTTGTCCGCATTTTCGGCAAGAACGATAATATCAAAACCTGCTAGTGTTATAATGAATACAAAAACTCACACTAATTCCTATGAATTTATGGCTCAGACTACAATGAGCTGCAACAACGACCGCGCATGCAAAAAATTGTCCGAATTTCAGGAAGCGGTGTCTGAAATCGCGCTTGCAGCTATATTTAGTAACAAACCTGACATCGAGATCAGCGCCGTTGGAAGTCGGCTTAAAAGTAGTTGACACAAAATTCAGAATAAATAGCCTTTAAAGTTACAGATAATGGAGCATTTACTCAACAGAAACAGTGCTCAGGACTAGTATTTATTTGACACTTAAAAAGGAGGATTTGTATTCAAGGCTGTTATTTGTTCAGCTACCCACTCTTCTTACTGTAAAAATTGTAATTTTATGGAAGGGATAGTAGTTTCACCTTTTACTAAGATGTTTAGCATTTGTTTTCTTAGTGACGACTACTACTTTGTTATACTCAGTAACTTTTGCAGTCTTATATTTGGAATTTTCAGGTTTTGCAAGAACACCTTTTTGTTCTAAGCTTACCCCAACATGTTGAAATTCATAGTGTACAGTTGTCAAAACAACTGTTACTACTCATTTTTCTCGTATTATCATTACCTCATCTTGGCATGCTTTTACTAATGGACTCATCTTTGCTTGCTGAGAGGTACTGGTAATCTGGTACTGGTTATATATGATAGATATGAATTAAAGATGGAAATATACGTCCAATCGTATACAGATCTCGATCTTAAATGTACATGTCATAATTAATATACAAATGTCACTTAGACACGTTGCAAAATTGAAGCCATTGCGTATAATAAACGGTGAAGTTCTTATTATATGTTCCTTCATTAGGTGTTGATTCAAATATATATTATTTTCTTCAAAACTTCGTAAACATCGTCGTAATACGTAATTTGCATCTTTTACATTTGTCGCAAATATGCTTTGTATTCATAATTGAGATCTTGTTATTTTAATTAAAAGTTTTACTCTTGCCTATGACTACCTAGTGCATAAACCTCGTCAGAGACAAACTATAGATCTGCGTAACACAACAGTTGATTACTATCACACTGTACATGTGGTACATTAGGGCCTATGTACTGGTATAGTGTTTATTGCCATTGTTTATGATGGAATTTTTGTTCAGACTCACAGTCACCTAACTCTAAGTATGCTTGTTGTACTTATACAAATATAACCTTTGTTTCCAAGCATTGCTTTCAACGTGCTTAATGAAGAGCATAAGAAACACTGCATTGTAAATGTAACAGATGATTTTTCATACTTGTGACCCATAAACCGATGGGAAAGTTAAAGTTTATGCGATTGATCTATGTTGTGTTTTTTTTCTGTGTTTGTTTTTTTGCTGGCTGGCTGGCTGGTAGGTTTTTCAAAAACCCAAGGACGGCAAACAAAGAATTTTCTTACACGGCCTGATACATGAAAACAAAAATATTGAGACACTGCAGTATGTGAAAGTAGTGGTGCTTTCATTACATTTTTACAATATAGATTGATTTTGGCCTGTTTTAATTATTTAAATTTATTCATGTATGATTTAATATTTAATTTATTCATATATGCAAATTTTAGATCGTAATTCATTCATCACCAGAATATAGGTTATCTTTGCCCCCAACCATGAAGTGCTTCCTACGCCCCTGCTCTATGTAATCCACACAAAACAACTCGTTTTGTCTGTACTCTCATTCACTGAATTAAACACGTGTCCGTAACAACGATGAAGTCAGGTATGGTTGTCTTGGAGACACTGGCTCGTTAATGCCCGGCGGTTAGGAGGTTAACTAAGGTATTGCATGGTGGTATACTTTTACTTCCGCCGAAGTTAAAATAACTTTTTGCACATATCGGGAAAAACATGCTTTACTCCTCCCAGTGGCACTTGCTGTGTTTGCTGTGCATAGGTAAGTGCGCCCTCATATAAAAATATTTCTCCATGAAACATAAGTTGTGCCTTCAAGTTTGACTGTTTTTAAGTTTCTTTCTTGTGTTTTTAAACAACAGACTTCAGTTTTACCAAATAATTCAATCATTCTCAAATGTAGAAAATGTATCTAAAATGAATTAATTTTAATTTCGCGCCATTACATAAAAATACAAAACCAGTTTTCCATTGAAAAATTAATTTCACTCTCGAAAAGTAAAACTTTTCTTTAAATAATTTAAGTTTTCTGCTCTAAGAACATAGAGGTTATATAATCCACTTACAATAAACACTTCGTACTCAGCAAGAAATCTTAACAGAGTTTGATTAGGTACTTTTCTCACAAAGTTTACTTTTGCGTTACAAAGCAAAAACTCCTTAGGATAAACAAATACATTGTTCAAGTTAAAGTTAAGTTTATTTTGTTAAAAGTAAAACTCTGATTTAGTTAACAGTTTTAAAAATATAGTTTACCTCAGCATAAAGTTTCCCGTACAGAATTAAAAATTTTGCTTTGGAGAATTAAAATCTCTTACAAATATTAAAAATATTGTCAGGATTAGAGTTTATTTCCAACAATATTAAACATCTTGTCGAAACAATTGTAGCTTATATTCAAGTAAAGTTCCGTGTGACGCGTAGGGCCCAATGTAGTAAGATGAGTTAGCTCGTTCCAAGGCTGGTTTAAATTTTAACTTGTTGGGATTGAGAATTTTGACTTTCTTAGCGACTGCTACTTATCAAGGAAATCTGTAAATCAGGTAATATATCGTTTGATATCAAATCTTTGAAAGCGTAAGAAAATGGACCCAAAAGATAATATACCTTTACTGAAAACTTTATGCCAGGCTAGCATTGATGGAAGGTTATGATTGGATTGATACATAAATTTGTGCATGTGGTGGAGATGAATTGACCTAATAACACCACCTTTATTAGTCAATTGTCTTTTCGCAGTACAAGGGAGACAACGGGTGGACTGGGAAGGGACAGTCTAAGAAATACAGCATTAACGCCTTAAATATGAAATTTTGGTATCATGGTCGGTCTGACATATAGATAAACACTTTACTATATTGGATTTGTCAAGTATGTCCAGTACGTTTAGCTCTACGTCAAGGCATTGGTCTAGACGTTTAGCATTTCAGAGTAGCTCAGTATTTACAAATATTAAACATATTGTCAAGGAAGTTCTGAAAAAATAACTTTAAAGTTGGCAATAATACTTTAGATTTTGACCAAGTCACTTGACCTGCAGACTATATTTTCCCTCCAAAATCACATATGGGAAATAAGATGTTTCAACCACTGGACAAAAATGTATTCAAAACAAGATGTGAGTAGCATAATTGAAAATTTATGAGATTTTCACAATATTTTTCTTCAAAATAATGTAAAAGTCCAGCGATTTTTTTTTACATTTCACAGTCATTTATTTCAATATTAATTGGTAGTGTCATATTATTTAGTTAGAGCATGGTGTCTGTTATGGAGATAAATACTCTTTCTGGTTATGCAGAAAATTACAAAAGGTTTCAGTGTAGAAGTAGAAATTTTCTCGCCTATCTATTGTAGCTGTGCAAGCCAGATGTACGTATATATACCCATCTATTGCAAGTGTCAACTGTTTTAAACACGCCACAGAGAAGTCGTCCTTGTGATAGTCCATAATATAAAATCTACAGCCTCGAATATTATGAACATTTTGCAGCCACGATGTCTTTTTGGAGAAACACTCACACGAAAGTCGTCCGCAGTTGCGAAAATTTGGCATAAAAGATAACATCGTCCGTGAAAACAATGAAAAACATTCTCGCTATTCATCAATCTCAAAATATCTAATTGTCCGTCCCTTATCATAACTTTATCAAATTCAAAAGTGCATTATTGTCATAACCGACACAAGTATATTAGTACGACAGAAAGTGTTACAGTAAAGCTTTTCTGACATTTAAATACGTACTGTTTGTTATCAGAATCGTTTCTAGATGCAAAAGATATTTCTTCCGTTATATATGTAAATAATTAAAAAAATGCGTGTGAAATTGTACAATCAAACAAATGGAATAAAAGCCATGAATAAATAATATCATATGCTGATAAAACCTGTACTCCTCTTCTTCATGTCTATGGCTTCATATCAATTAAAAAAAAACTTTCTTTTTATTCTACATGTATAAATTTCTATTTTCAAATAACAGTTTGTGACCAAATCAGCGTTGACATTTCGTCTTCCGTTTTAGAAAATCCACTATTTTTGTTTTGATTTGGTCCGCATCTTTCCGATAATGCACTAAATCATTCGACAAAACGCTTTGTTATGTTTTACCCCATGCTCTTTTCTTTCACACAACCAGGAAACGTTTGAACGTACGCGTGTTGTTGAACATTCAACAAGGTAGCAGAGCAGTCTCTATTTTAGCTGGACCGACTGAAACTTTCTTATTTTCTGTCGAAACAACATTGATCTCAGAAATGGTTTATTTTGTTATTGAAAATATCACTTCAAATTTCAATTCTTGTATAGTAAACTCATCAACTTCAGTTTCAGCAGCTAGGCAGTATAAAAAGTATGAGTATTCATACTACAGTGACCTCCGCGCATTAACTAAATGTTCTGTTTAATATTACAGCACAATACAAGAATGACTGATACGTCTTGCATCAAGCGAAGCGCGCGACAGAAAGTATGGATTCGGTGATATTAGAGAAAGTAATGAGTGAAAAGTAAAATTGATCCAAATGACATATCAGCCAAAGCCAAGGCGAATCTGAACTACCGGTACATCCAGGAGGAGCTTTGAGACCAAATGTGAGAGCTATTATTCTATTCGATCTTTGGAATAAGGAGCAGCCTCAGTAAAAATACACAAATATCTTCACATCAAAGTTATTAATTTCTTGAAGTGCATGTTTTGAAGAAAACGATAAAAGGGGAAAAACACTGGAAGACTGTCATTATAGTAACATCTGTAAATAAACGTGTTCCTACGATCTCGGCAATTTTACAGGAATTTTGAAAATTTTGATCAAATGTAGTAAATTGTTCCTCCCCAATAATTGAATAATTTGATATATTACATCATTTCTATCATTATCGTATTCGTCTCAGATTAAATACGAAACTGCTATGGACAATCCGTGTGAAGGTTGGACGAGTTTGACTTAAAAGTGGGTAAAATAATACATACAAAAATGGAATTTCCATAATAGTTTTCACAAATCTTTACAGAATTATTGGACAAACTCAGACACATTGCGTAAAATGCATCGATACGAATGCAACATAACGCGTTATCTGCACTGTTATGCCATAACCTTATTTAATGAGCACATGTAAACCGGACTATTTTTATTTGTGAGCAACAATTATTTCGAAATCAAACCGAATATCCTCGTTTAATTGCAAGCACGAAATAAACTTTCGGTATGGAAGATTTCACAGACGATAGCTACGACAAAGCTTACTATCTATTGTATTTTACTTCAAAACAGGTTCTTTTGCGTTGTTCTTTCCTACCGCAATCCCTCCGATAAGCTTTACCTGTTCCGCACGCGCACTAGCGCCTTGCCCAGTACTCGAGTAAACAACACACTACCAAATCAGAACCGGTGTAGTGGCGCCGTTAGCCAACGAGAATTGAATGTCATATCGTACATCAACCTGATTACAAAATGGAAGTTGATACATCATTCCGCTAAACTTCAGACAATGCACAGGTTCAGGCACTGTTACTGTGTGTTTTCAGTCGTAACATATGTAATAAGGTCGAGTACAATCTCGGGCAAAAAATTGGAAGCCTGGCCTACTATCGAGAGGGTGGTATAGGTTTCATGTATTACCAGTATTTTTCCCATTTCTGAATTCTTCACTGTGTTACTGAGAAAAAATGGTGAAGTAACGAATTTCTTTTAAAACAAAATTTATCACAAAAACTTTAAACTAATCAATAAGTCAAGGGGCAAGGTACAAGCCGTAAAAGTTTACAGGCTACATATCTTAGCTGGGACGGCAACAAGCCCCAGAGTTGAGTCAAGCACTGAGACAGACCATTGAGTGAGTAAGCAGTCCTTGGCTTGCAGGCTTGAGTACAAAATCCACAGTAGTGCAAGGTCTACAGTATAAACCCAGCGTGGCAGTGAAGGTCTTGAAAAATCTTCAAATTAAAGAGGCACTCCCACTTTGTAACATTTTTAAAACACATTTTTTATGCCAACGGTCGATATTTGACTTGGCGACTGCGCGCGGATCGCGAGATATCGATAAAAACATGTCATTTCCCGAGCGTATTTTCACATCCGAAGTTTTACGATCGTTCTAATTTTGACTCGAAATCCTCCGAAGGTTTGTTGTTGTGCTGATTTCGATATTCTAGGGAGTCTACAATAAGTTCGAACGACGCAATTAATTTACTTCCCACTGCAAAGACTTTATATACAGCATTATGCCTTTACCTCAGGTAAGTTTTTAAAAACTGCTCCTTAATTTTTGTCGTTTTCATTATTCTAAATCCGTTGTATCATATTTTAACCAATACAACATAAACATCACTTTTTAAATGTCAAATATTAGTCGCCTCCGATGACTACATTTTGTCGTCTGCCACAGTACGCCGTGCGCGTGGTATGCGAGCGTGGCATGCGTCTATGCATATCACGCGGCGGCCACTATGTATCAACCGCACGTAACTGGGCTAGTCACCTTTGCCAATTCTGGTGGAATCAGCAAAAATTGTTTTTCGTTTATACGCCAAGTCAGTAAGACTCAGCTTTCTCCCACAGGCCATGACCGATCACCGACGCCAGTGGTACTGTGGCGTACAGCAGCGTCAGCGTAGACTCGTACTCCATAGCTTAGTTGACAATGGCCCCAGTGACGAACGTTCGATGTTCGGAAGCTGAATTTAGGTGGGCCACCGGAATTCAAACTTTTACTTTTTGAAGACATGTTTTTATCGATATCTTGCGATCCGCGCGCAGTCGCCTCGTCAAATATCGACCGTTGGAATTTAAAAAATGTGCTTTAAAAATGTTACCAAGTGTGAGTGCCACTTTAATACTGCTGGAGTTTCCAAAGTCTTGAAGTAACAAGTCAGTGACACGATCCCAAATGTCTGCCTGAAAACTGTGCCACCCCGTTTTTATATTTGAACAGTTATATAAAAGAACAATCTAGAACTTCTATTCCATTGATATTCTAATTACTTACTTAAATATCTTCATTTTTAAATAACACAATTGAATTTCCAGAAGGTTCCAAACATGACTAATTGAATACAAGGTTGTGAAGGACAGTGACCTTCAGAATGTTCGAGAATAATTATACTCAGGTCTTGAGTAGGATAAGATCGATGAAGTTGAAAGTGTAAATGAATACTGAAGAAAGCCAAGGTTCAGTGGCATCTTTTGAAGTAGCGATTTTCAGTGTACCCATGAAAATTGCTCCAACTTTATTACTTTTCCTCAGCAATACAGAGATCGCAATGTTGAAGGGGTTAGTGCAAAGTTTGAATTCAGAAATATTGTAACATATCATTTCAAGTATTGAGCTTTCTTTTAGTTTGAAATTTGCCTTCTCTACTCATGTGGATTATGGGCGTGGTTTTCAACAAGATGTGGACCAACCAAGCTCGTGTAGCCTTGGGCTAAACAATGAACACTTCTGTATGAAGTTGCTGCATAAATCCTACTACGAGGCGGAAGAACAAAATAGCAAATTGCACGTACAGGCTAAAATTAAGTTTACATGACAAATTGATTTACCCAACATAATTTACTACTCATATCGGTGTTCATGTCATTTATGCCGTGCCAGATATTCAGTAAAACGCTGTCCAATTGGGTCACACTAATTGTGCAGAAAATGAAAGACGGTATTTCTGAATACAAAAATGATGAGAAAAGTATTTTTAGTATCAACTTGATTGAAATAAAGTGTGATCTCTTGAGAATAGGATGATTGACAACATTATGGGTTGAACACAACCATTTTTATTACATTTTTACTACAAATTTGAGTGAAGGAAAGTATTTACTGCAAAATATGGCAAGAACGTTACACAGAATACAGTAGAAGAATTTTTTTTTTCGTTACAGAATAACCTCTGGTCCTTCACGTTATTCTGTCGTAAATTGATTGCATATACTCCATCTTTCCCAGCACTGAAAATGTTGCCATTCGACTTATTATGTTTACAAAATATACCTTTTACTACATAAATTAAGTTTTCTTTTTGTCCTTCAATGTCCCTACTTTCTATTAAAGCCCCGCTCAATTATCAGATTTATCTAGGTAATATAAATATTATATATTTGATGAAATGTTCAATAGAAAACAAAAGAATGCCAAACTGTTAATTGGCTGTTGACACATTCCCTAAAGCGAGAACCTGGTATTGAGAAGGGCACCTTTAAAGGATACGTAGAGGGACTTAGTTGTCCTTTATCACAATACGATTCAATATGGCCACCAGGTCTGGGTATAGAGTTGACCTTTAAGAACCTATCAGATCAGAGAGCTGTCTGAAGGCTTTGACCTCTGACTCTCAACTTAAACTTAACATACTTAATTTAATATCAAAGCTTCACTTCACCTAATTAGGAGTTCAAACTCTATCTCAAATATATTCATTGTGTTACTCAATGCCATTGTGAAATCTTATTTTTTGCTTGATAATTACTCGAAAATTTCAAGGAATTTGGTTAAAAAATACCCAAATTAGTGTCAATGGTTGAAATTAGAAAGCTGTGAGTGAATCTGGGAATACCTCTGACTTCAGACCAACAGTTCTGGCCTCTGACATCTGCCGCTCTTCAAAGTTAACTCTACTTTGTGCCTACTGCTTATAGGAATCTAGACAAGGGTTCACAGTATTATACATCACTTACAACCCAATATCACCTCCTGTTCCTTGTGTCTTATCAGCATTGTGTCATTTGTTCTATTAGACACTTGGTGGCGACCTCATAACCAGATTCAAATGATAATAACACTGATATGACAAAGGAACTTGTGGTATTGAAAAAATAACCTATAAGTACCATAACAATTTGATCAATAGTTTGCTGGAGGAAAATGATATACACTAAAGAATATGCATATTTTATGCTAATTTTCAAAACATATACAATATTCAGCATCCTATATTTACATTCAGTTGCTAGTAGGTAAAATGATGAAAATGTTGACTGGTTGACAAAGAATGTGACCTATTTGACAAACTACCATACATTTCATTGACAGAGGAGCCCACACAAGTTACTTGCATACCATAACACACCTACTACTTGATAACATATGAGCACACGCAATTAGAAATAGTTATACGCACACAAATTAGTTAAGTTTGAACAAGTATATTTTTATTGGACTAAAAAGATACATCTGGTTTTCACTAGACAAACATTCCTTCTTTCAAATTTTGCTAATAATGTGGTATAATCCCAGTAGACTCAAATCTGATCATTGTCCCTGTGTGAATTTAAACCCAGCAATGTAATCAATATGTACATAAGTATCAAGTAATGGAAATTACAATATATATGATATAAAATAATTATTTTATAGATGCCTTCTACTTTCTTATACTTTTCTCATAAGACTTCTTTAGTGACAATGAGAACATTTCTTAGAGATTACAATGATGTAAAATACAAGTAACTTCAGTTTGAAGGAACAGTCACAAAAAATAAGGTCAATACATGACAAGAATTAAACACTCAGTGAAACATTTACAGTCTGTATCAAAAGAAATCAAGTTTAATAATTCAAGCATACCATTTCCACTATGCATGGCTGAACAAACACTGTTACATAACGTTTTGACCTAATGAAATCTTTTGTAACGAAATGTTAGTTGGCAGGTGCCTTTCATACAGATAAGGAAAGCAACTCTCCCTCACATAGTGGCAATGTCCATTTGTCATAATCAAGCAAGTCGGAAGAGGAAAAATCCATTTTGTCTAGAGGTCACAAAGAAATCATATGTTCGCATTCTACAAAGACATATACTGGGAATAACTAAAGACACAACTAACCAGGTGGTTTTGCCCAAGTACTCACAAATTTCTAAATAATTGATTATGTTAGGTACTTCCATTTCATGGTAAGCCAGCAAATTAAATTCTGTTCTGATGTTAAAAAAATGACATGACACTATGTTCAACATAATATAAAGATGCCAGTGTCTGTGGTAATAAGTATGTATATTTGGCACTCTGGAGAGGCAAAAGTCAAGCAAACATTTGTTACCCCATGTTGCCAAATAAACTGTCGATCAATTGTTTCCAATAGCACAAAAGTTATCGTAAATACATTAACTGGGTACTGTGTGCAATAGGTACATTGTATATTTACAAATATAGCCAAACTACAGAAAAATACCATTTAAGAGAAATAGTCAGACTTAATATCCCAAGAGATAGAAATGTTCCAAGCTCAAAGTATTAACCTTCAATCTCTAAAGATGTCATAAAATACAAGTTACTGTCTCTTTAAGCATTATTTTGTCTTCTATAATAGTTATCTTGATGTCATCAAACCTGCATGTATTGTCATTTATGCAAATGCCTTGCAATGTCTAAATCCTGTGACTTAACATCTAACTTACCATCATCAAAAAGAGAGAAAGATTTGGTATTATTGCATTGTCATGATGTGTACAAGTTAAATTCTACTTGCACATGTAGTTGAATAAATTATGTAGACAAACTACAAGCATTATGGAAACAGAAAGAATCACATAATTATATCTGTATTGCACAGGAAAACAATGTACGTGTAGATAAAGAATGAATGCAAAAAAATATCATCAAATCTGAACCTGAATCGACCGTAGGTTTCACATATCAACTAGAAGTAAATAATATAACATGCTAGTGAATAATAATACACTATAAAATGAATGCTCCATTTTAAACCTCTATCATGTGACCAGATTAACAATGTCACAAAATATTTAACTGTCTACTCAAATTTAACTATTCTGTAACATATACCGGTATATTGAAAGACTAGAGGCAACTGAATGTATGATTTTGGATTTATTGTCAAATCTATATGCCAAATGGAAGTATACATTGGTTACAATGGAAACTACAAAAATGTTCAGTGGCATGGCTATTGTGAATATATGACATATATTGGAAATATATATTATGTTGATAAAAACACAATGTGACAAGTAACTTTAACGTTTCATCAAATTTGACGCTGTATTTGTGGATATATCACTCTAATTAGGAAAGTTCATTACATATGCAATTACAAATTAATTAAAATGACACTGATCAATGTCTTTTTCACTGTTTAAAGCAATGTGAGCTTAACATTTGTACAAGGTTTCATGAAATTTGATGCAATATTTCTTGACATATCAGCCTAATTACAAAACTTCAATAATTGACATGATACTGCTAAATGACGTAAAACAAATTGACCAGCATATGTATGAAATAGGTCAATGTCCTTGTACCAACTTTGAATGATACTGGTGGAAATATGTCTGAGTTATGGCTCTGTACATGAGAAAATCGTAACAAAATTGCCGCCACGCAGTGATATTTGATCTTACTGATTAAAAATCAAACATATATGTGTGACATAAGTCAATGTCCATGTACCAACTTGAATAAAATCAGTTGAGACTTGCCAGAGTTATGGCTCTCGACATGAAAAAAAACATAACAAAATTGCCACCATGTGGCCATATTGGACCATATCGTGAAACAAATTGGCGTATGGTACATATGTATAACATAAGTCAATTTCCTTGTACCAACTTTGAATAAATTTGCTTAATACATGTCTGAATTATAGTTCCGGACATGAAAAATAGTAAAAAAATGGCCACATGGCAGCCATATTGGACCGTATCACAAAACAAATCAATGTGCATATGTATGACATTGGTCAATGTCCTTATACTAAGTTTGAATAAAATCGGTGAATAAAATCAGTTGAGACGTGCCCGAGTTTTGGCTAAGGACATGAAAAAATTGTAACAAAATGGCTGCCATGCAGCCATATTGGATCATATCATGAAACAAATTGACGTACATATGTATGACATAGGTTAATGTCCTTGTACCAACTTTTAATAAAATCGGTTGAAATATGCCTGAGTTATGGCTCCGTACATGAAAAAAATTGACATGCATATGTATGACATTAGTCAATCTCCTTGTACCAACTTTGAATAAAATCGATTGAGATGTATGCTTGAGTTATGGCTCTGTACATGAAAAATTGTAATAAAATGGCTGCCTGGCGGCCATTTTGGATTGTATCACAAAACAAATCGACATGCATATGTATGACATAGGTCAATATCCTTGTACCAACTTTGAATAAAACTGGTCGAGATGTATGCCTGAGTTATGGCTCTGTACATTAAAAGATCTTACAAAATGGCCGCACGGCAGCTATATTGGATCGTATCACAAAACAAATTAACGTGCATATCTATGACATTGGTCAATGTCCTTGTACCAACTTTGAATAAAATAAGTTGAAACATGTCTGAGTTATGGCTCTGTACATGAAAAAATCGTAATAAAATGGCCGCCTGCAGGCATATTGGATCGTATCACAAAACGTATCGATGTGCATATGTATGACATATGAAGTAATCCTGGTACCAAGATTGAATGAAATTGCTCCAGGCATCTCTGAGATATCTGCGTGAACTGACGGACGGACACAGGGACGCTCGCACGGACATGACCAAACCTATAAGTCCAGACGGTGTCCATGGGGACTAAAAATATCCAGGTATCAAAACTGAGACTGGAAATTTACCCCGCTCCAAATCTAAATCATTGAATGTTGGTGTTACTTATTTTGGAAGATTGGCAAATCACATCAGTAGTTTTAATACTGAGAAAAGAATTACCCTATTATCCACATGATGTATAAATACTGTTCTCAAGAGCATTTTCTCATCTCTCTACCCTACCATACACAAGCTGGTACACTGTACCTTACCAATACAATCTACAGTATTCCTACAGATACACTATTAGTATATCTATATAGTATATACAAACACAAAAAGCATTCAAAATACAGTTAATAGATGCACTCAGACTCAAAATAGTTTGACATATGTGATGTTAGTTCATAGTATGTAGCCATCAATCTTAGAAGACGTCATAAAAATACCAATCACTATACTTATTTGTATGTGTATATGCTCTGGATTTTTACTTTCCTGCAAGTTCTAAAATCTGACTTTATAATGAGCAGATCATTGAAAACTGTATTCTTTTCCACCCTAATTTGCAGTATTTTCAGTATAATCTGTAGCTAACAGTCTGGTTTCAATTCTGATGGTGACAGAAAGTTATCGTATGTGGTGAATTAGTTCTTATGCTTTAAAAATAAATTCCGTGTACATGAATTGGTAGAAGTGTACTTACATTGGCCTACACTTAGACTGACTAAAGTGTCTCCCTTTCACATCACACAGTAAGTGAGGCTACCCACAATTCTCCATGATTCGTACACACGGAGATCACTCACTGAACTGAAGCAAATTTCTTCTGTACACAGAACAGCTCGGTCCATATTTCGAAATTCTGGGACCAAAGTTTAAATAATCATAATTCTGTAATTTCTCACTGTGAATAATAAGAAGATCAACCCTTTTCCGTGGAGGAGATAGCAATTTTGTGAATTTTTCAAGATAGTATTTTGACAGCCATATGCAATATTTTCAAGGAAACTAAGGGAATAAGTTGCATCTGTGTTGGCAAAAGATAGGGTATTGATTTTTTTGAATGTGTGTAACAAAGGAAATTTGCATGTCTAACAGGTGGTATGAAGAGACCATCTTAGTTGCTGATAACTTTACCTTGACAAGTGTACAATTTTTAGCACCTTCAAACGTGGAATTCTTATTCAATTTACTCCTGAATTTTAAACTTAATCAATAATTTTGGACCATAGTTTTAACCAATAATTCTATAATTAAATTTTAAGTTTCAAATTGTTCAAAACTGATAAAATTGAAGAAGCCTTTAGCAAATAATTTCTGAGCAAACAAATCAGGAGGAATTGTGGGTAGTCTCACTTACTGTGCATCACTAGTATCAGTTTTTTGCTAAAACTGTCAGACTGGACACTGCAGTTCTCGCTGTATTCGGCGACTCAACTGCCACAATGATTGCTTTTGACCTTTCAACTTGGCATAGGAATACTAGAAGGTTAACCAATATTAGCCAACATCACTGTTTGGCTACATCAAATTGTTGGACATCCTCTCTTATGCAATCTATTAATTCACTGCCAATTTAACAGCAGTAGCTTTTTTTCTTTATCGGTTGTAAACAAGTTCATAACTATGAATGATAACAGTGGGTTTGGGCCAAAACATGGTGGTGAAAGGGTTACTAAATTGTACTTTATTTCAAACTTGCCATAAAACATTGTACGTCCCGATACTGACAAAAGAGCAGACTACCGGTATGTCAGTCTCAAAAGAAGATGAGCAAAATTAAGTTTGAAAGGAGTAAGAAAGGCAATTTGAAAGCAGAAAGACCAGACTTAGTCATTGTGTTACTATGTCTGACTGTCTGGCTTTCAGAATTATGTCCCTAGAGCAACTGACGAGTGAAGAGATTTAAACCTACTATCAAAGTATATCCAGGAAAACTGTTTGCCTGTTCAATGCCAAGAATTCTGTTCTATTCAAAAATGATTTAGACCAACAATAGCAAGAGAGGTCTGGCTGACACGATATAAAGATGGTATGTACTATTCACATGGTAAGTTTCTATCTGTAAAGATATCTTTATTTCTAATATTTTATTTCTGTCAAATTTTATTTGTCTTATCAAACTTGTAAACTTGACTTGATACCATTTTTCTTACTTGAAATGAAATAAAATCAAAATAGTAATATAACTGGGCATAAGATGTTTCTAGATATTTGTGTCTGAACGAATTTTGGTCAATTTTAGCAGGCCAACTTTTCCACTGACAACACAAATACAGTCATGTTCCTCCATACAGATCCATGTTACTATGATGAATAACATTTCCAACAATTGTTTATTCACTTCTCCCTAATGGTGTTATGCCTTCCTTCTGAGAAACCCATTACAAATAAATTTGGGAATAATGATTTCTCAAATGATGTAATATACATAATTTGCTCAAAATGTTCAATTTCCTTTACCACTTGATTTAAACTCTTAATGATGCTGTGATAGCTCATCAGCAGACCAATGTCTACTCCAAATATACAAGTAGGAAGTGGTGAGTGAAATATATATTCTGTAAGTCTTTAGGGGTGGACCATTAGATATCCTGGGAGGGGTGTCTGGAAGATTGATGAGGTAGCGTTATTTTTTTACCTGATCCCTTGTACCGGTACATTACTTTTTTCCCACTCTCTCATTTTCAACTCGCAATATTTCCTATTTAGCTTCGAAAATGTTCACCAGCATATTCACATTCTTTATTGTGTTCACATAGCTTCTGATGGAGTTAAATCCAAGCTTTAATTATGCTGCATAACTTTATGATAACATTAAAGATATTTTTCATTACATAGGCATAGAACACCATCGACAATTTACAGTCTATACATCAAGCTGTACATCACTTTCAAGATGCAGACCTTCCTTTGATTTTGTAGAACTGTGAGAAATACCCATGCCACTGGTTGCACTGTTCAAATCAATATCAAGCTCCTTGGATGACACCTCTGTCCCACCAATGGAATCTGTAGAGGCTGGGAAACTGGAGAGACCTTATGCCGAGTCTGAGTGGCTAGCTGCTGTCTTAGAAGAATGTTTTTGCCCAGTCGCTGGACTACCTGTCACAGCAGAAATACGAGAATCACCCTTGCCACTTGTAGCACTAGTTGAATCAATATCATGCTTTATGAATGGCATCTCTTTCCAATCAGTGGAACCTGTAGAAGCTGGGAAAGTCGATCTACCTAATCCCGAATCAGACTGGCTGGCTTCAGTCTTAGAAGAATGTTTTGGCCCAATGGATGACTCATCTATCATAGATGTATCAGATATACTGGTAGGTTTCTTACCAAATATTGGGAAAATTTACCAATTTCACTCTCACCAAATCAACACAAAGATCCACATCAACAGTTTCTACTGTAGAAATCAACAAGTGTGCACCAGTGTCTGTGATGCAATTGTTCTGAAGGTCAAGATATTGTAATTGCAGAACTTTGTCATAATCATGCTCATGATCCCGGTTGACAGATTTATCCATGGAGTTGATCATTTTTCCTAATATTTCTGCAAACGAATCTCCAATCTTGTTGTGACTGAGATCAAAATGTTCCAGTCTCATTGATTTTATAACCTGTCTGATGACTTCCACTGCACCAAAATCACCTATGTTATTATGACTCAGGCCTAGGTACTCAAGCTGAGTAAGTTTCACTATTCCCATACTCAATCTCTTGGCACCATCATCTCCGATATTGTTATGGCTGAGAGAGACATACATTAACTGAGGGAACCATTCTATTACCGTACACAAACTTTCTACACCTTCATTTCCGATGCAATTGCTACTGAGATCAAGATCTTCTAGTTTACAAACATTCACAATCCCCTCACTGACAATCTGTGCATCAAAATGTTCGATGCTATTATGACTCAGATCCAAAGTTCTCAAGTTATTTAACTTCCGAATTACCCTAACCACATTTGTTGCTCCAACATTATGAATTTTGTTATTACTAAGATCCAAGTAACTAAGATTGATCAGTTTACTAACTCCTCTGCCAATACTGCCTGCACTGTCATCGCCAATATTGTTGTGGCTGAGAGAGACAGACTTCAGTTGAGGGAACCATTCCATACTTTCACCACCTTCATTCCCAATGCCATTATTACTGAGATTAAGATCTTCAAGGGCATAAACATTCTCAATCCCCTCATCGACGATCTGTGAACAAAAACCTTGGATGTTGTTATGACTCAGATCCAAGTTTCTCAATCTATTTAACTTTCTAATTCCTCTGACGACCTTCATTGCTCCAAATTCCTGTATATTGTTATTACTGAGATCCAAACTGCTCAGATTGGTCAGTTTAGGAATTCCTCTGGCTATATTTCTTGCAGTTTTGTCTCCTATTTTGTTATGTGTTAGAAACAAATGTGAAAGCTTGGGTAGCCACTCCATTGCTTTTCTAAAACAATCAGCACCAACCTCTCCAATGTTTCCGTGACTCAGGTCAACATACCTCACCATGTACAGAATACTTAGGCCTTTGCAAAAGTGTTCAAATTCTGTCTTATCCCAATTCTTGCTTATGCTGACTCCCACACCAGCTTTATCTAATTCCTTAATAAATGTCAAATTGTCAAGCGTGACTCTCTTTGCTTGCAGATCAACATCTAATGGATAATTATTCAGTTTGTGTTCAATGTAAGGTAAGACGTAAACCAATTCTGTCAAATTATCAGCAACGTTAATATTTTCATGTTTAATCACTGAAATAGTTCTATGCAAAACTATCATTCCTCTCAAACTAATATTTGTTTGGCTGAAATCTGCAGATCTGAAGTTTTTCAAATTTTCCAATTTAATTGCAATGTAATTCACACCAATATCGCCAATGTTATTTGAACTAAGATTTACATGTTCCAATACTGACAAATAATCAAACCCGTCAGCAAGTACAATGGCACTGTCTTCAGTTATACCGCACCCACTGAAATCTAATTCCTTTAGGTGTGAGAAAATCGTCAAACTTGAACACAACAAGTAAATCATTTCAGGCAACGATTTTTGAATATTAAGTCGTTCCACATGCTCCAGTATACTTTGTAACTTTTTGATGTCATCAATGGTTTTAATATCTGACATATATGGTTGAAGGTGACTTATCTGTTCTGACACTTCTTTGCATTCAAAGAGTCTATCAAGGTTTTCTCCAACTCCATTATTCTCTAACAGGACACTGACCTTATCAGCTAAAGGTAATAATGCTACACTTCCTGTGCAACCTAAGTTGTTGTTTCTTACATCTAATTCTTCTAGTATTGGGAAACATTTGGTTGCATCCAATATTACACTGACAGAAGAATTATCCAATTCGTTCTGAGGCAATTCCATCCTGGTCACTGTTAATGGTGTTCTTTCTCTGATTATGGTCTGTAAAAACCTTGGGACAAACTTTTTCTTGAACCCACTTAAATGAAACAATTTCAAATATGAACATGATGCTAATGCTCTGATCAGTATTTGTCCTGTTCTGTATGATTCATTGTATGAAATGTTCTCAGTTGCTTTGATAGCAACGGATTTTAAGTTAGTCTGGCTAAGGTGTCTGAATGATCTTTGAGCTCTGAAAAGCTCATGAAACTTAATAAATCTAGCCACTATCGTTAATTCCACCATGTTGTTAATATGGAATTCAACATCACAGTTGGGATTATCCATCTGAAATTCAAGGTGATCTTTGAAGCTCTCTGATAAGCTTGACATTTCATTTTAGCTACCAACACCAGTTTCTCAACAATTGATGTCTGTTCTAACATTGATGCTATGGACTCAAGACAATAGTGAGAAATGTGGTCAAAATCACTGGTTGACAAATCTAAACTCTGTGGCTTCATGAGATGCTGTACAATGCCAATAAACTTTCCAGAACACTTAGATTCTGAGAGACAACCTCCAAGAAGAGATAGCAACTCTATGTCCACTTGACATGCCTTATTAATACTATATGTCAGAAGAATGAAGAAGAATGTTGATTTCTCCTTGAGAATACCAGCAACGAAGATTAGTATGTTTGGTATGGATTTCACACACTTTTCAAAAGTAGCCCTTCTCAATAGAGCATTTTTGCTTTTGCTCAGATACAATGCCAAAGCATAAAAGTATATATGCTGACGCCAAATATGTACTGAATGGAGAGGCTTTTTTAAGAAACAAGAGATGTGGTATCGTTTCACATCATTTAACAAGTCAAACAAGAAAGTACTGTCACAGGAATCATCAAACTGAAGAAAGGATGATGGTGTTTGAGGATAGTTATCAAATGCTTGCTTTCCAATTTCATACAGTCTATCCTGCACTAAATCCCAAACATTCCCAAACTCGAGTTGATGCTCCTTACAATACAATTGTACATGGTGCTTAATTGCATATTCAGTTGCCTCTGTCAAAGTTGATGGTAAATTATACATATTTTCATACCAGTAGGATACAAATGAGGGAAAGAAAAACTCATCAACTCTCAACTCACTCAAAATTGGATGAAATCTTGACTGTTGTATCAAGTACTCAGCCTGGTTTTCATGTACATGATTCAATATATATCTCTCCCACTCATTAAAAGCAACGGTTCTGACCAAAGTCTTCTTTGAGAATGTGTACACTGCAGAAATATCTATAGATAAAGAAAACAGAGAGAAGAATGACATGCAAATATAAAAAAAAGATGATAAAGGAAAATAATTTTACTTATTAAACAAGTCATTGTTGATGACACAGTCCCCGCTTGTTCATGGGTACTTTATTACAAGTCATTGGAGAGGATAGAGTCCTGTTCATTAACCGGGTCTATGATTAAAAAGGAGTTCCATGGTGGTGAAAATGTAAAACCAATGTGGGCTGCCACTAAGTCTATTAGTAATTAATCGATAGGATGTTGCCAAACACTTTTGCATTATAATATAACACTGACAGATTATCCCCTGTATCACATTTAATAAACGATACTATCAAATTTCAATGAATTGTATTACAACACTGTGAGATCAACATCTGTACCAAGTTTCATCATATTTGATGCTGTATTACTCGACATATCACTCTAGTCTAAGGAATGTTCATTAAATATGTACATTAAAAATTAATTAACATGGCACTGATAAAAATCATTATTCAGTGTTAAGCAATGTGAGCTCAACATCTGTACCAAGTTTAATGAAATGTGATGAACCCTTTTTCGACATATCAGCCTAATTAGAAATATTCATTATATATGCAAATTAGCAATTAATTGAAATGATGCTACTATATATCTTTGCACACCATAACACCACCTGAAGATCAACATCTGTAAGGTGTTTTCAAAAAATTTGATGCAGTATTTCTCGATATATCACACTAAGTATGAAAGTGTATAAAATATGCAAATCAGCAATAAATTGAAATGATTCTGCTTCTGATTCTACATACCTTAAAGACACTTTGAGATTTTTATTTTTTTCTCAGTTATAGAAGTCCCAAACCCAAATACAAGTTCATATTTTCTGAAAGCCCTGATATTTGGAAATCCGGCTGTTCACACAACATAGTCTTTATTTACATAATAGTCATGTGACAAGCGTTTTGCTGAATCTTCCAAAAATCAGTTTTTCCTTCCTTTAGCAGATATGCTGCATGATCTCCAGTTGAAATGTGTGCATTGGCAAGCCTTGGTAATACCCTTCAAATCCATGACTGGGATTTCCTTTATATGCCTTTGTTTTTTTGTTATGCAATATCAAAGGTGGTAAACTATTAAAGGTGCTTTTCAAGGAATTGTAATTGTCGCACCGTATAGATTTAATGGACACTCAGAGAGAAAAATTGGCAGAAGAAGATTGTTGCTAAGGCTTGTCAATGCATAAATTTCAACCGGAAATTGTGCAGCATGTTCGCTAAGGGGAGGAAAAACTGATTTTTGGAAGGTTCAGCAGAACGCTTGTCATGTGAATAATATGCAAATAATGACTGTGTACTGTGCATGGTCAGACCAGGGCTTTCAGAAAAATATATACTTTATTGAGGTTTGAGACTATTCCCATACTCAATCTCTTGGCACCATCATCTCCGATATTGTTATGGCTGAGAGAGACATACATTAACTGAGGGAACCATTCTATTACCGTACACAAACTTTCTACACCTTCACTTCCGATGCTATTGCTACTGAGATCAAGATCTTCTAGTTTACAAACACTCACAATCCCCTCACTGACAATTTGTGCATCAAAACGTTCAATGTTATTATGACTCAGATCCAAAGTTCTCAAATTATTTAACTTCCGAATTACCTAACTCTATAACTGAGAAAAAAATTAAAATAAAAATCTGAAAGTGTCTTCACACAGTATTAAAGTACAGAGAGATCAACATTTGTACAACATTTCATTAATTTGATGCAGTATTTAGTTCATTAAATATGAAAATAAGCAATTAATTCACATGACATAGCTACTTGTCTTTGTACAATATTATGAGACTGTGCTAAAGATCTGTACCAAGTTCCTCAAATTTGCTGCGGTACCGGTATTTCTAGACATATCATCGTAATTACAAAAAATAATCAAATATTCAAATTAGCAATTAATTGACGCAATACTGACATATGTCATTGTGTGCTATCAGAGCTCTGTGTGATGAAACATCTTTACAAAGTTTACTCAAATTCAGTGCAGTCACTCTAAAATCAGAAATCCTTTTCAAAGGTCATTGTTAATGACATAGTCCCGCTCCAGTAATAAAATGGCCGTAACGCTGCCATATTGGATTTTATCACAGAACAAATGGACGTGCATATGAATGACGTAGGGAGTAATCCTTGTACCAAGTTTTAATGAAGTCACTATGGGAATCTCTGAGATATCTGTGTGAACAAATTGACAGACGGATAGGTGCGCCGATGCATGGACATGACCAAACCCATAAGCACCCAGGACCTAATAATTAAAGTTTCATATAGTTATGCAAGATGATTTTCAGGACGACACTTCTCATCATCAAAAATTATCCTATCATTTATAGGCCCTAAACTGTTTCCATTTGCTTCTGTGGTTTTCACGTAATTAACAAGTTTTTAAAATGTATTTAATGAACGGATGGTCAAATTTATGGACAGACACGCAGAATGGCACACACAGATTTATGAGTGGTGACATTAACCCCTATACTTTAAGTTAAAGCATGGTTTAAATCAAATTAATTGCAACTATTTACGGTAACCATACACTGTACACTTCATCAGCTCTGTGAAAATTAGCGTATAATTGATGCCTACCATGAAGAATTTCTTTGACAATCTCAACCTCCTTCTCATCAATCTTCAGTCTAACTTTGATAGAGCAGCCAGCTTTCTCTGCTAGTGATCTCATCTCTGGTGTTATTAGAATACCACTGATGACTTCTTCAACATCAGCTGCCTTGTATTTCCACCAGAAATAGTCAATGTTTTCTTCTGAAAGAAAACTTAGCATGCACAGTAAAGAGCAATCAGCAATTACATCAAGCCTTGCTTTGAACATAATGCAGGCTTCACCTAACTTTTTCACTAAATCTGGGCTAGTTCCAGTCATAATCTCCTTTTTCTGAAGCTCAAAAAGTTCTTCGTTTTTGTCTTTTAGAAGTTCAATTTGTTGTCTTTGTTCTTCAATGGGATGAGCAGTCTCCTCCACTTTCTCGTCTACAAATTCAAGTTCTGCCTCAGCCCTGATAGCTGTGAAAAAATATAATATCCACATGTGAGATTATAAAAAGTGTAGCTTGTCGATAATTAACTATAGAATGAACATAATAGCTTGTATGACACTGTATTTTGATTCAAACCAGATGACAGTATTTTGTTAAAAGGAAGGCGTTGGACAGATATTTGAACTGCCTACACATGATGTATCATAAAATGATAGATAAATCTGCAGTACGTAAGTTTGTTATGCTGAAATTACCTTGTGTTCAAAAGTTATTACTCAATGCCTTTTACTGTGTCGGATTAAGATTAAAGTGTCATTTGTGGTGCATCAGAGACATAAGTTGAAGTCAAATGTCTGACGCACCACAAACTATTACATAAGCCTCTGCTGGAAGAGATGTTCCAGAGGGCAGCTGTTTTGTGGTAAGCCTATTTCAAGTGCCACATGCCAACTTTATGATTCACGTTTGGTGGTTTAACTAGAAACAGATGCATTTTCATACCAATTTACTTCATTGATTTATCTACACTGATGAATCACCATAAGGGCTTAAATGGCACCTTCGATATGCATGAAGTGGTGACCTGTGATATGTTTTTACGTTTTCTACAATATGAGACTGGAGAGAAATTCCAGGGAGGGAGGGCCGGTGTTTCTGTATGGGAAGTATATGTATCAGTTAGAGTTTAGAATACCCAGGGAGATAATGTCTTGATTTGAACACTCCATGCTCTTTTTTGTATAATTTCAAGAATAGACTAGAAAGCATTTGCAAGCAAAAGCAAAGTTCCAGAGACCAGAGCAGTGGGAGAAATGTGTGATGAAGATTGGTGCAGAATGAAAGAGTGCTTGGGATTTTAATATGCATGCACGTACCTAGGCTATAGTGAGGGCTGAAGTTCGTAGAGCAGTGCATCATGGTAGGCTAACTGTAGTATGTCTGTATGATATGGGCATTGTAGATGGCAGAGTTGGTAGACTTGACATAGATATGGTCTAGGAGGCTGCCTTTGAGTGTAGTTGGTTTGGTGATAACTTGAACAAAGTTGAACTTTGACATAACCTCTTTTATAGGGTGAACTTGTTGTACAAAGAGATTTTCAATTACAGTACAACGTAGCTGCGCTACAAGGCCCTATGCCATGGGCGATTGGTCAATCAATTTTCCCGAAACCATTTGGTTTCGCCACAAAACCAGGGATCAACAGTGCGATCGCCTACTTTGGGTAGGGTTCGCGTTCAACGTAAAATTCAGTGAGCGATCGACCTCTCGCTACAATCGAAGTACGCGACGATACATAGCGGTAACAACAGAATACAACTAAAAGAAAGGCAGTCCAGGGAATTACAGTACTCAGATTACAAATGCCTACATTTACGGTAAAAAAACGCAACAGATACATACGGGGGCGACAACGCACGGAAATGTATATCAGACGAGGGGAGACATCGGACCTAGGCCGTTGAACTTGAAAACAGAGGCCACCTGGCTACCCACTCAGCACCGGACAATCAACAACGAAAGCCTCGTATATGTATACAAATATCTTCGGCAAAACTTATAATAAAGTTATAAAGCCCATCTTCAAAATGCGATCGCTCTCCGAAACGTCACAATATCTAGGCTCTTGAATGATCACATGCTTGAATCACCGCAGAGCAAAAATTCAATATGTCCGCCAGACCAGTCGAGTCTAAACCTCGAAGGCGTATGCCGTAACAGTATAGCGCCACGTACGGCGGGTATTTAGAGAAAAATAAAAAAGCAAAAAGTAACAAAAAACAAAGCGAAAGAAAGCTAGAATTATTAATAGCTGAACGCAATTTCATATTTGTGCAATGCAAAATAAAAAAAAATAAATAAGCAAGAAATGCCCGTGAAACCCATTGAGCGATGACGTCATAAGTGTGTCGCAATGCATTCTGGGTAATGTAGGTAAACTTTGTATATAGCGTGTTCTATGGTAGTAATACAAGAGAAAGAAAGAAAGAAAGAAGGAAAGTGAGCAAAACCTAACAGTTCCAGAGCTGGTCTTTGGAACTAAATATTGCTACATAGCAGCAATAGCTCTGTTGTGAGATATCTTAGTGCACATGGGCAAACCTAGAATTGGACATCCACATAGCCAATGAATGATATAAAAGGTTAGAGTGCAATAAGGTGCTTCTTTCACAAAATCCTTTATTCAATCAAATATGAAGGCTGTAGCATTTGTAGCTACTGATTTATAGGCACATTTGTGAAAACGAGGTCAAAGCTCCGTATGTTCACGTGATATAGTTGCAGCAAAAATTTTCCTTCCATAACAATCACTGTCCATCATAAATCAGACCTTTAGCTCTATTGAGTAGCCCACAATTATTATGTGCATAATTAACGAGGTACTGGATGATATAAGGCTCACAGTTTAGCAACATTAAAATTTAGGTGTGCATTCCATACCAGCCAGAGATAAGCCATAGCTTAGCTGCAAAGGTGTAGGGCAGGTCAAAGGTCACTTAAAAATTTGAAAAATGATATTTTAAAAATCATCTTCTAAACATTGACATGGGTTAAGACCTGAATGGTCTTTAAAGTTAGAGTACAAAATTTTGATTGATCAAATTTTATGCAAATGGGATCAGTTTTAAAGTTGAAATCAGAGATTGCAGTAAAAGAAAGTGTCTAAATATTTTTGATGTGGACTGTGACACATAGGGCGAGGGTAACTGTTTGTTGCACATGAAAATTTGGGAAGGTCTCTTTTTTCCTTGCTACACGTTTGAAGGGTCTCTATTGTACACGCAGCATCATAATTTTAAAAAACACTAGCAAAAAACACTGGCCTCACTCCCTGTATTTCTATCCAGTCCCTTACTATAGTAACCTAGAGCCCTATCATCAACACACATTTCTGGGGTCATCACTTATATACAAAGTATGCAGTTCAACTTGTCCGATACAAAGTGCTAAATAAAAAAGTAGAGCAAGATATATATAAGGGTTGCTGGAGATTTGATTTTTACAATTTCATCTCTACAATGTTGTTTTGTGAGTCGCGAGACTCACTCATCAGGAGACTAGACTGGAGTGCATCTACATGGGGTACACATCGCTGGTAACGCAGATGGTGAAATTTTGGTTGAGATTGACAGTTGTTGCATAACAATATATTGCTGCTGCTATGAATATTCATGTTTAAAGAGAGGACTGATTTACTTCGCTGGAGTTACTGGTTGTTGCATAACAATGTCTTGCTTCTGTGACGACATGTTGACACAAGTTCATTTCTTTTATTGAGCATGGAACATTCTGGATGGCGAATGATAAATTTTTCTGTTAAACAAAGGCTGCACCGCTTGTTAGTACTGTCATATGGCTTGGCGTTGGCTAGGAGATAGTGTGCGTGACATTGTTGTTCTTTAGCCTCCAAATGTGTTTACTGAGTTTGGTGGAGTTTCTGGAGCGTACATGTCGGAATAATGTAATATGGTCTCTGTATCTTGTCTTGAAGTCGTTCTCTGTTAGCCCAACGTACGTTTCGGAGGTGTTGTTGTCTGGGCGTGTGACTTTGGCTTGGTAGACAATGGAGGCTTGAAGGCAGTTACCCTCAAGTGGGCATATGCCTTTCTGTCGGCAGTTGCATGTCTTCCTGTTGTTGGTCAAGGTGGTATTTTTGTTGTAAAGTAATATAAAAATGTGTTTGTATTGGTTGTCGATGATCTGCTTCATGTTGTTCAAGGTGCTGTAGCTGATCTTTATGGTGTTTCTGTTGAATATTTTTCTGATCTGATTTTTGATTTTACTTGTGATTTGCCGGAAAACATTTGTCTACTAAGGAAAGAAATCTGTGTCCAATGTTGGTGCTTATATTTTTGCTACCAGATGATGTTGTTTCTTTGCCTTTTTCTTCTTTTGTTTGTGGTTGTCAGGTCGTATCGTCGAGTGCTTTTTGATATGGCGGGGTAGCTTGGTCGAAGGAGGCTTGGTTGGATGATAGGTTGGAGAGGTGTTTGTTGATTCCGGCTGGTATGTTCTTTATAGTGCTAATAGGGTGGTTGCTTTCACGGTGGATATACTGGAGTCTAGTGTTAGGCTTCATGTAGGTTGATATGTATTTGCGGCTAAGTTGAATGTGACATCAAGGAAGTTGACAACTTGGTTGTGAGCTTCGATAGTGATTTTCAGCCTCTTGTTTTTGAATATGCGGCAGATTTCTTTTTTGGTGTTAATGTATATATCTCAATCTATTTTTGTATTGAGCACTTTGTATCGGACAAGTCGAACTGCATACTTCATATATATATATATATATATATACTATTTTTGTATTGAGCACTTTGTATCGGACAAGTCGAACTGCATACTTCATATATATATATATATATATATATATATATATAAAATATATACACATGACTGAGCAAAGATTCACCAGTTGCCCCCTTATTCTCTTTGGCTAGTAAATGCCCTTTAGTAATCTCTTATCAACATATATAATGAATTGCTTACTTGGCATTAATGGCTTTTTGTTAGTATTATTGATTCTCCTGGACATGACTTGTTGATGCCACATGAGGAAAAACTGATGACTCTGGACTTGCTGTGTTGACAAAATCAATATTGTATTAGTAACATTATACCACATAAAAACGAGCAAAACACTACAACAGCTATTACTCCTTGTTATGTTGCACAAAGTATAAACATGAACTGGGAACTCTTCCTTAAAATATTTCTGCAATTGATAATTTTGAGGCAAGCTCAGCAGAAATATCGAATGTCAACTTTTGAGAGCCAAACATTATAGCTTGTGCAGAAATCGCAATATGAAAAATTACAATAAATGTTGCATAATATGTCATTACATCTTAAAATCTTCCAGAAAACAAGAGTTACTTCATGAAAAAGAGCGTGCTGATGTTACGATTTACTTGAAATTCTTTATTGTTGACTTCAGTTAGGTTGCAAACTGCTTAATCTGTAAAATGATTTGAGCAAAACATGCCATTTTGTATCTGGATATTAAGTTAAAGTTGTAGCTATCATTTGTAATATAAAACATTATCAGTCACATTATACTGCTCCCATTCAAAGTCCTAAAACATTGACCATTGTCATTAATGCAATAATATTGAAATCCCATAGAGTTCTGACTGCCATTCCTACCTGAATGACATGAGGGTGATTGTTGAGGACTTTCATATTCAATCCAGATTCTAACATCATCAGTTGATTGACTGTGTGATGGTGACACAGCTGCAGGAACTGTAAGAAACAATGTCAATGATGATGCTGTTGTTGCTGGTTTTGGGTACATTTCTTGCATATCAGTGTAAAGGCTCTGGAAGGGAAAACAACTTTCTGGATTCAAGTACCTTAAAGGGACAAAGTCGGCCATTTTTCATGAATTTTGTTTGATGCAAGATACTACTTATATTGTTTGACATGTTGAAAGATACTGAATGAATGGCTGACCATGCATATATTCGACCCCGGTTTTAGACAAATTAACTGAAACCATGGTGAAAATGAATTAATGGTCATGACCATTAATTCATTTTCGCGATGGTTTCATGTATCGTGTCTAAAACTGGGGTTGAATATATGCATGGTCAGCCATTCATTCAGTATCTTTCAACATGTCAAACAATATAAGTAGTATCTTGCATCAAACAAAATTCATGAAAAATGGCCGACTTTGTCCCTTTAATTGGCCATATTGGATGGTACATAAATTGAATAAATGTCCATATGTGTAATTAAGGCTCAAAATTGTTTTTGCAATTAGTAGCGATAGCCACAACCATTTTCTAAAGGAGGTGGTCAAAAGTTAAAGACAGGGAGTCCATAGCAATGTTTGTATGTTTTTGTTTTCCAAAATTCCATCTTTGTAAATGGCACCTAACATATTCAAGGATATTTTACACAACAGGATCCTATGCTCTTATTTCTTATTGTATTGAAATGTTACCAAACAATTAAATCTGCTCCCTTAATATTAAGGTTGTGGGGGACCTCTTCTGTGTAAAAGTTTGACAAGGAGGTCTTAATTTTACATTTGTTTGTTTATTTTATCAGGATTTTTGTCAGTCAAGGCATATTAAAGGGCAGTGGTTGTCACACTGCCCATGCGCGGCTTTTTTGTTGATAAACATAAAATTTTGTAAACATTAGCCTTTCCAACTTCAATTGGAGTTAGATGGCTGCAGTTCCCACTTTGTTATGCCTCTGTAAGACTCAACATGATGCAATAGTAAAATATTAGGATCGGAAACGAACTTCAGTGGTGTATTTCTATTTATAACTCGTATAAGGCTACTAACATTGAGACAATACACTTGGCACATTATGTCGCCGAGTTTACTGCACAAAGTTTCTGTGAACAAATTGGGTTTAATCGTGCGTGGTCACGTTGGTTGTACACAATACTATGTACATTACAGCAATAAAACATCAATAAAATGATCATCATTGTATATATATTTAGGCCAGCAACAAGCATAATGCCTTACACAAAAATATGGCAATGATACGGTGTCGCTCACATTTGATCAGAATTGGTACATACCAGTATGGGTACCAGAGATCAATGATAATGTTGTTTCTATCTGTTCAGTGCAGGAAAATTCTATGTTGATGTTATGACAATAATTTCTGCACAGTACAACCAGAAAAACAAGAGGAAATATTTAAACCAGAAAAAACAAGAATGACAAATAGTAAATAAGGTCTGAAACTTTTGGTATTGGAGGTCGACTTTAGCAACATGCATAGCAGAAGAATATGTTTCAACACAGCTGGTCCCTCGTCAAGTTTGAGCCGGTCTTTTATATGTACAGTTCATGAACAATGACAGCAAATGACTCAAGGTCAGTGGAGTATCCTGTTTCAGTCACTGGCATGCCATCACTCCTGCACATTTGCAGGATTTCCCTTTTCTTACCTCATTTGCATATTTTTGACACTGACATGTTCATCTATAAAACGTCACATCTCAACCCCTGGGTCTACCTGTACACAATTAAATACTGAGATGGTAGGTACGGCAGTTTGGGAGCCTAAATTTGCATGCGAAGGACATACATCCGCACATACATACATACACACATACATACATACAGACCCCACTGAGTCACCGTATATAAGTTCTTTTTGCTATTTATATACATACCAAATATGAGCTAAAAATGATCAGCAAGCAAGAGCAAGACATGGGTGCTATTGCATCGATAAGGGAGAATGGTCACCACATTGACCATAGACACTGCGTTGATGTACATGTATATAAGAGGATCCAGGCCCACAACATACCAGCCCCGCAAGAGACTTGACCCACAGCCCACTGTTGATCACAATTGCTAACTTCTACTAGTAATACGTGAATCCACGTTCAAATGAGATAACCCCCACAAAAAGACCTATGAGAGGTCCTTCACTTGACTTGATACCTGTACTCGGAATTATAGGTTGCACCACACAATGGGGCAAACTTCGTCATGGTGTCGGATTCTCCACAGCCAAATGGGGCTGCGCTATATACCTGGGTCTCTTGACACCGACAACATTCACTCAGACCACGGAACAGATTCTCCTTGCTCAGCGGTAGGGGACACTGCTCTGGGAGCTATGTAGATTTCTCACTTGCGTTATTGTTGACTGGACTCCTGTTGGGCCTCTGGAAAGAAGTTCTCGTCTTTGCTAGCGATGTCATGGACTAGAGCCCCGTCATTTAATAGTGTGTTGGCGTGACTGTAACACGTGTCGAGTAATTGTTCTCAAGTATGCTTAGGCGATAACAGTATAGCTAATCCAAATTCAAGAAAATCATGATCAATGTGATCTCAATTTGCGTGTAATTCATGTTCAATATTCAGCAGATATTTTACTATGATTAATTGACTTGTTATTGCATGTTACCTTTGGTAAGTGGGAATGGTTGTGACAGACCGGCCGCCATTTTAACAAGTAGCCATATTGCCATTGTACTCAACCTGTGACTCAGTATGGTGGCCATGGATATGTTTACAACAGGGGGACCCCCTCATGAGCATGTGCATTGTGACGACCAGCGCCCTTTAAGGTAGCTACATACCTTTAGAAAACTTTCAGATTTTATATTTTTCTCAATTGAACACGTCCCAAACCCCAATAAAGTATACATTTTCTGAAAGCCCTGATATAGAGCTATCTGACCAAGCACAGTACACGGTCAATTTTGCATAAGAGTCACGTGACAAGCGTTTTGCTGAACCTTCCAAAAACCGGTTTTTCCCGTCTTATGCGAACACGCTGCAAGATTTCCGGTTAGAATTTCTTCATTGACAAGCCTTGACAATATCCTTCAAAACCGTGTCTGCCATTTTTTCCCGGAGGCTCCATTCAAATTATATGGCGTGATAATTAAAATTCCTTGAAAAGCACCTTATCTAACACCTTTAAGAGCGCAGTAAAAAAAACAAAGGCATATAAAGAAAATCCCAGACATTGTTTTGAAGGATATTGTCAAGGCTTGTCAATGAAGAAATTCCAACCGGAATCTTGCAGCGTGTTTGCATAAGGCGGGAAATACCGGTTTTTGGAAGGTTCAGCAAAACGCTTGTCACGTGACTCTTATGCAAATAATGACCGTGTACTGTGCTTGGTCAGATAGCTCTATATCAGGGCTTTCAGAAAATGTATACTTTATTGGGGTTTGGGACGTGTTCAAGGACAGCAACACAAAATACAATGTCACTGGTCTATCATTGCCAGAGCCCAGCCTTACTCAACCAAGACAAAACGCTGCAACCTCTGCACCACATAGAGATTTTGTATTATCCACTCAGACAAGTCAACACTGCTAAGCAAACGTACAGAATGTCATTCGAAATGTAGACACAGAAGCAAATTCCTTCTCATTAACACTTGAACTTGCAAGAACAACCGCCTCGTTTGCATATACACCTGACCCTATATATAAATAGCAACGAGCCCACAAACATCACTCCAGACGATTGCTAAGCTCATGAAACAGTCTGTATAGAGTAACCACCATAATAAGTTCCACATCTAGCAATACCTATGCCCTGTGGAAAACGCATCGAGCACTTTACATTGCCTGAATTGAAAACAAGCACCAAGCCACTGATCATATATACCGGTATATATATATATATATATATATATATATATATATATATATATATATATATATATATATATATATATATATATATATATATATATATATATATATATATATATATATACAACTGAGTTGATCAGGATAATCTAAATTACATTTCCACTACAAATTTGTTTCGTATAGACAGCAGAGCCGCCTACACTCATCGGGTGGATGTGTTCGATCGGTGGCTGTGGTCGAACATAGCCACCCGATGAGTGTAGGCGGCTCTGCTGTCTATACGAAACAAATATGTTGTGGAAATGTAATTTAGATTATCCTGGTCAACTCAGTTGTGTATTTAGCTCTACTCTAGTAACTCTAGTATTGAGCACTCTACACCAGCTGATCTGGAACTAAACAAGTGTGTATATATATATATATATATATATATATATATATATATATATATATATATATATATATATATATATATATATATATATTACAAAGTTCATGTGGAAAGGAGACTCTAGACTCACTGGAATGAAAAATGTAAAGAGTACCAGCAATATCACAAAATGAGCAAAGTATCATTGCAGAATATATAATTACTTTGTAGTGAAATAATTAGTGTAGTTATTATTCATAATTAACACTGCTTTTGGCATCGAGCAAAAATTTGCCACCAGTCCAATAGAGAGTTTTGCATTGGACAGTTGGTAATACAAATTACGGGAAGGCTCCATTAACCCTTTCACCACCATGGTTTGTCCCAAATCCATTGTTTTGTATGGTAAAGTTGGACCTGTATACAGGGAACTGGGGGTGAAAGGGTTAACTTAGGAATACCCTACTTCACAGACCTGCCTATCCTACAATGGCACTACAATGGCACCAGCTGGATTAGATAAACATAACAATGGAATATTCACACCTTGGGGATTAAATGTCTTCTGTTTGTCACCTGAGTTGCTCAGGCAAGGACTTAGGGGATGACTGCATTAACTTGCATGGTACCTGAAACCCAATTGGGTTTCAGGTACCATGCAAGTTAATGCAGTCATCCCTAATGAAATAAACTAGACACACTGCCTTAATTTAGGGGTTGCCAACACTGTCATGTATTTTATGTTGAATAGAGTCGGGTCAGTTGCATGCCGTTTATGTGTTAAAGGAATGTTTGCCAAGCTTTCAGAGTAATCGTGTGTTCAGTGTATTATTCTGGATAAGTGAAAATTGTAGAGATTATTCGTTATACAAAATGTTACCAGTCACATTATACTGTTCCATTTCAAGATCCTAAAACCACAGGCGCTTGTGAGCTGGGTTAAGTCTGCTAACTTGATCAATTTTCGGTTCGATCTATCCATCCCATGCTTGATCTGCCTGCCACTGTAACCTAAATACTCCCAAGGTGTGAAACAGAATCACCAAACAACACAAATGACCCGGGTTTTTAACTGGCCATGCACTCACACTAAACATTCACTACACTCCCATATACCTTGCTTGATCACAAATTTAACCATTTCTCAGAAATCACGCTGATGAATGTGCTACTTGCATCATCTTGAAGAAATCGACTGTGTTTAGAGGCCAAATGTACTGAAACATGATCTGCTGAACGATTCTAACATTTGACATAATTTATTCTACAACCAAAACGAACATCACAGCAAGACGTCTCTGGTGTTGTATAAATGAACCAATCAGCAGTAGAATAAATTACGTCATATGTTAGAATCGTTCTGCAGACTGTGTTTCCTACGTTTGACCTCAAAACACGGCCGATTTCTTCAAGATGATGCAAGTAACACGTTAATCGGCGTGATTTTTGAGAAGATGGTTAATGTGGAGCTGCATGTTGCCACCAGTTTTTTACAAAGCAATATTTCTAGTCAAAGATGACAAGGAAACCCTTGCATACTATTTATTTCAAAAAGCAAAGACTCTGAAGTTTAGTATGGTAGCAGTAGTTACTCGAAGGATGAAGTGGGTAAATATTTGAGGTAAAAAACTTCAATCTTGGTATTAATGATAAAAATCAATTTAAGTCAAAAACTTGACGCTATTTTCTCAAATGTAATATTTCACTGGAAAGAAGAGTATATGTAGTAAAAAATGACTTATTTCCTTGTGCATTATCTATTTTCATTCTAAAATGGCATGGGTTGAAAGACTGACACTAAAAAAAAGTGATTAAAACAGGATTAGCAAAATTAAAATGCCTATTATTCAAATGTCAGAACTTTATTGCCAAACAAAATAACCGTTTTGTTTTTGTAGCATTTAAAAAAACATAATGTGAAAATTTCAAAAAATTTGACCCAGACAGATTGGAGTTAAATGCTTTGGAAATCTTGAAATCGGGAAAAAAGAAGCAAGGAAATTGGGTGATTTGCATACATTTGCATAAATTAACACTGCATGATCATTCAACTTTTGACTGCTTGACAAGCTAAAAGGTGAACCCAATCAATATTCTAATCTTGGGTTTACAAATTAATTAAAACTAAACGAATATTTGCAAAAAAGTGATTTTTGAATAAAATATGCTGTGTTGGGTGTAGCACCCCCTTAAATTTGTGATCCAATAAAGAATATGGGAGTGTATAGTTTTGAATGTTTCCCGTGAGCGCATGGTCAGTTAAAAACCCAGGTCATGTGTTTTTTAAGTGATTCTGTTTCACACCTTGGGAGTACCGGTATTTAGGTTGCAGTGGAGTAAGGGATCTATAGATCGAGCAGAAAATCAATTGATTTAGCAGACTTTGTACCGGGTCAAGCTCAAGAGTGCCTGTGCCTAAAATACAGAATAATGTCATCGATGTAATCAAACTGAGATGCCAGGTAGCGTTCTGACTGCCATTCCTACCATGTCGAGATGAGAGTGATTGTTGAGGCCATGTGTCTTCAATGCGGCTATAAACACCATCAGTTGACTGACTATATGAAGGCAATGCTGCTGCAGGAGCTGTAAATAAATAATGTCAATTGTAGTAGTGTTGCTGGTTTTTGGTGTGCTGTATTCCATGTAGTACACACAAGATCACCAAAAATGTGCAAATACCATCAATGGCACTTTGTTCACATTTTTTTACATGTGGTAGGCCAGACTGAGTGCACATACTGTATTTAATAGTGTCTATGTGACCCAATAGCTTGTAATATTCATAACGTCAAGTGCATATCAACACATTTTGGGTGCACCATCCATTGACAGACATATGGAATGGTTGGCGACTATTGCAAAGTATATACACACACACAATCTCCGTACATAGATTGGATAATCTGAACCCAGCTAGGGAGTCTCTGCAGTAGCCACTCTTAGTCTCTGCTACAGGTGACATTTTACACCCATTTTTGAGTATTGAGTGTTTTTCCTAAATATACATTTTCTGTCATTTTATGTACTAATCTAATATCCCCCACCATACATACACCACTTTAATTTCATTAATGCTTGTTTGGGATTCTGCAAACACTTGCAAAACATAGACCTTGCTCTCAGTAGGTTACATGGATGTGAATTGACGATTCAAAATGGATGCCCCAATGGTTGTCAGCTTTGAAGACGTGATTGTCAATGTACTGTATAGCAGATTATATATATTTTTACAAGTGTATGGAATTGCAATCTCTAGTTGGACAGCTCAGGACTAATAAAGTCTGAGATGTCGGCCACATTAACCCTTTTCCTGCCAGACAGTAATAACTGTATGACTTCCCCATCAGCCAAGTCAGTGAAAAGTGGTATTGAGCCAAGACATGACGTATTTTCACCCACTTGGCTTTGTATGTTATAGCATCTTTTGTCCAAAAAAAATCAACTTTACAGTATTATGTTTTGAACAGCCTTCAAATGTACAGTATTATGTTAAAATACATGATATTGAATATTTTGTGTTTCATTAATTTTAATTATCGTGACCTGGTGGTGAAATATGGACTTGGCAGGAAAAGGGTTAAAGAGCCAGTTGGGCATTTGCAGGATTGAAAGAAGTCCCAGTTTGGAATATCTAACTTTGCCTGCAGGAGAGATTGGTGGGGGCACACAGTCAACGACTTGAAGATCCTCTAGCTTGGTTAGAATTATTCATGCCTCACTCCTACCACATTGCGCGTCAATCTCTGTGTGGAGATTGACACACACACACACACACACACACAGATATACATACATGCATACATACATACATAACACACATACACACACATACATACATACATTACATACATACATATACATACACACATACATCTATATATACAATCTCAACATACATAAGGTACATACACTGAAAGATTCATAATGTTCTGACTACCATTCCTACCTGGTTGAGGTGAGAGTGATTGCTGATAAGATGTATCTTCAATGAACCTATACCATCATAAGTTGAATTTCTATGGGTAGGTGACACAGCTGATGTACTGGTATCTGTAATGAATAAAAGACTGCCAATGAGATAATGTAGCTGATGTGCTAAAAGTGGAACATTTCTTGTTTCAGGTCAAATTTGACACTTCAAACAACAGTTGGTTACAGTGAGTTAATGTAACTGTTATTTGATTTATTTGTAACATGGAATATGATTTATTGTAACTTTCGATTCGCTTCAATGTAACTTTCATGATGACTCCTAATAATATTGAAAAATACACAAAATCTTAGAGTTAGCTGAGACGACTCCGGCCGGTAAGTCCTCAATTTGACTCGGTAATGGTTGAATTGTACAAATTCCTTTATTATTGTCCAATGCAAACAACAGCATACATTAAAATTATGTCTATCCGTGATAAAGTATTAAAGGTCCAGACTTCAGTTCACAAAGTTCAAAGTATGGACAGTCAATTATTATTGTATAAGTGCTACTAAAAGGACATACAGACTGACTGACCGACTGATAGACACATAAGTATGTCTATACCAGTACATGCATAGTAAGATATATTTGTGTGTCTTCCAATTGTAACATTTTCCACAAAGACTGAAAATCATACCTGCCCTTGGTAGAATATAAGGTTGCGAGGTTTTAGTCAAACATCTTTGAAGTTGTCATGAGTTGCATTGATTTCAGGATGGTAGCGCAATGCATCCTCAACTGTCTGCTAACACCAGTTGTTTCAGTACTGTTGAGAATCTTACAAATTTTGTCTGACAAATCATCAACACCAGGTTCATACAGAAAGTACTCTGCATGGTTCCCAAAGCAATATTCCAGGAATTTTGCCATGGCAGTTCTCCTTGGAACCAACACAGGAAGTCCAGCAGCTATGGCCCACAGTGCCTCCATTCTAAATGGCTCATCAGGTGGTATTACAAGGACATTACTCTGTTTGAAGTCGTTGTAAATATCATCTTGAGAGCCATAAGGAGGGTATGTATTTGCATCAATGTCTGAGCACTTTTTTTTAAAAAAGTCTCTGCTGTCATTGAGATTGATCCCTGATACAATTCTGGCAAACCACGTAGGAATTGCTTGATTTAACAGTCCAGCAGTCTTCTCAATAGCAGCAGACAGAACTTCAAATCTTGTTGATTCAGTTACCACTGTTAATATTTGTTTCAAGGTGCTTAATCTGGACATTTGATCTACACTGAGATCAAAAAAGGTGTTCTCTGGTCTGGGAAGATATACTGCATGCTTTATTGGAATATTAGTCAATTCATAAAGTTTTTGTATTCTTCAAAGACAGCTGGTCCAACAGAGAAAGCTGCTGCCGCTACTTCAGCAAATTTCAAGTATTTGTCTCTCAAATCAGCTGATGGAATGGCATGATTTATCAAAATAATATCTGCGTCTTTGAAACAGCGTTTTCTCAGTACAGATGAACACAGGAATGATGTTGATGACTCTACATGTTCAACAATATACTCCACATTTTGTAGCCTTGTTAGAGTGGAGAAGTAATCGTGTGGTGATAGCAGCCATTTGAAACCTGGCTCATCTTTTGCAAGCAGGTCAATGATGTCCTCACTCAAACATGGCAGTATGAGTTCAACTCCGCAGTCAGTGGCATCTTTCTTTTCTTCTTCAGTTGCCTTCAAAGCAACACAGCAGATCTTCTTTTGTCTGTTTTGTGCTGCAAGGCTTGCAAGTTGACAGTTGAGAGCTGACACTGTGTCTCCAACACGGGACCATCTTTCAGCCAGGAATATGCATTTGCTGTGTTTATCTGACAGTGCATGTGTAAAAAAGAATCACAGAATAAATAAATGATAACCACAATGTTTCCGGCAATATGTTTTTTCTCCGGAATAGGAACATTTAAATTATAAGAGTGAATTTTTGGCTGTCAATGACATGAAGAGTACATGTCTTCTGCAATGAACCATACCGTACAACAATGTATAAATAATATATAATTGTACAAGCAACCTAACGACCGATATAAAATCCGTTATATTTATGTAGAGAATAACTATTTTTAACACATGTTGATGAAGAAGGTGGAAATCTTTGTTAGCTCATTTCAGTGGCCAGAAAAAAGTGGCTAAAATTGCTGAAAAAATAAACAATTGAAGATTTCATCATAATTTGAATATATCACATTGGACCATCCTTAAGAACATGTCAATCAAAGCTATCTGATGAGTAGTATTTGAGAATGAAATTTTCTGACCAAAAATGGCAAAAATTGCCCCCCCCCCCCCCAAAAAAAAAAAAAAATTGCAAAAATTGCCCCAAATATACAAAATTACAGATTTCATCAGAAATTCAATATATATTACTTAGTTCATCCATAGAAACCTGTATACCAATTTCAAAGCTATCAAACCAGTACTTTTTTGAGGAACACATTTTTTGACCAAAAATGGCAAAAATTGCCTTAAAATACAAAGTTGAAGATTTCATTATAATTTCAACAAATATTATTTAGTTTATCTACAGGAACCTGTATACCAAATTTCAAAGCTATCAGATGAGTAGTTGGAAATACACGTTTTTTGACCACAAATGGCAAAAATTGCCCCCAAAATACAAAATTACAGATTTCATCAGAAATTCAATATATATTACTTAGTCCATCCATAGAAATGTCTATACCAAATTTCAAAGCTATCAAACCAGTACTTTTTGAGAAACACATGTTTTGACGAAAAATGGCAAAAATTGCCTCAAAAATACAAAATTGCAGATTTCATCATAATTTCATTAAATATCATTTAGTTCATCTACCGTATAGGAACCTGTATACCAAATTTCAAAGCTATCAGATGAGTAGTTTTGGAAATACACATTTTTTGACCAAAAATGGCAAAAATTGCCCCCAAAATACAGTATTACAGATTTCATCAGAAATTCAATATATATTACTAAGTTCATCCATAGAAACCTATATACCAAATTTAAAAGCTATCAGACCAGTACTTTTTGAAAAAAATATTTTTTGACCAAAAATGGCAAAATTACCTTAAAAATGCAAATTTGCATATTTCTGCACAATTTGAATAAATCTGAAACAGATCATCCCTAGGGACCTATGTACCAAATATCAAAGCTGTCTGACTGGTAGTTTTGAAGAAAAAGATTTTTAAAGATTTTTTGACCATAAACGACAAGAATTGGCTTAAAAATACAAATATGCAAATTTCACCACGATTTGAACAAATCTAACTGAAGTCACCCTAATTGAACTGTATATCAAATTTCAAAGCAATCGGACAAGTCGTTTCAGAGAAGAAGATTTTTTTACCAAAAACGGCAAAAAATGCCCCCAAAATAGAAATATGCAAATTTCACCACGATTTGAACAAACTTAAGTGAGGTCACCCCAAGTGAACTGCATATAAAATTTCAATTTGGGTTTTTGGATGGTCAAAATTATTTTGATGCCAGTATATAAAATATAATAACCACTGCAGCATTTTGTTTGGTGTGATTCTTAAGCAATACCTATATCAAATGTTATTTTATTGTGTGATTTGATCATTTATTTCCCTTTATACCGGTACTTGCTAGGACTTGGATGTTTAAGACCATACATTTATTAAGGCCACCTATATTTGAGAACTTGAAAAGTAGATTACTCCTGGATAAAACTAACTTCAATTTGGTATCTTAATGTATTCCAAAACTTACAACAACGTGTCGATGGTACACAGTTTTTCACCTCATTCTGAAATAAAGCTATGTTTCTAAAATCTTAATGCTGTAAAATTTTAAGTGAAACTTACCTCTGTTCAGGCCAGGCTGTTGACTAATGCTCTGGTTTTTCTGCTGTTTTCTTTCAAATTCTTCCACCAACCTAACCAAGGGTTCTCGCTTAATACTTCCAAGAAGTTCTTTCAACAGGGTAAGATTTTCGTTACCTATGCAACCAAGCTCCTCGAGTTTGATAAAGAGTTCATTTGCATCGGCCAATCCTTCGAGAGCTTTAGTCGGAATCTGCTTGTCCTTCACAAGTCCATACAAAGACCTTTGTTCTTCCACTGATATTTGTTGAGATATTTCAAGGAATAAACGTCGAAGTGGATCAACTTTCTCAGCCATTTTGATCTGATAAAAATAAACAGATAAATTACATGTTACATACTGAACATCACCTCTGTCTCTTGTGAAGACGTACTCAGAAAGTTTACAAATTACATTATAACGAGTTCAACACACCATGCAATGTGATCCCCATTGATTTTTCTGCACTGAAGTATTAAAAATACCGTCAAGGACAGTGTGCTCACATTCGGTTTGAATTGGTCCATTCAAGAAATATTTAAACCAGGAAAAATAGCGTCAATGACACTGTAGCTCCCATCCTGGACTATTTAGTGTTTGTTCTCTGGTCAGATATTTGAACATGTGTGAAATGGATAAAGTGCATGAAGTGAAAATACTTAAATGAAATGTACTGGAGACAGTGAAATATGTTTAATGTAATTATTCAGAATATAAATGGAAAAAAATACAGAATTAGATATATCGAATACTGTGATACAACCATTAAATCAACAAGTCATTTACAATGACATAGTCCCCACTTGTAATAGGAGTATTAGTCTTGATGGGGCAGGAAAATGTGGTCATTAAGAAGTATCACTGGAGTGTATATGTTGAGATCTATGGGCACATAGGTCTATATCGTTGTTCCCATTTGAAACACATGAGGCATGTCTAAGTTATGGTTCTAAATCGGGAAAAAAGATCAGACCTCTAGCAGTATTGGCCAGCCAAGAAATACATATGTGCATTATAAATGAGGTACAAGATGTGACATCTTAAGGTCTAATATCCTATCAAAATTGGAGGGTATAGAACTTGTGGTTACTGAGATATGCATATATATGTATAATCAAGGTCAAAGGTCATCGAGGTCACATGACATTTTGAAAAAAAAATTATATTGCTAATTAATCCCTATATGCCAAAAAATCAGATCTCTAGCTCTATTCGCTTGCCCAGAATTAGATGTGTACATAATTAATTAGGTAAAGCGTGTGTTGTCATAAGGTCTCCCATCCTACTAAATACAAAGGACATAGCACTTGTGGTTACTTATTTATTGACATAAACATATATTTTAGGTAAAAGGTCATCGAGGTCACATGACATTTGGTCAAAAAATTTCTCTCCTATAGTTATCCCTATATACCAAAAATCAGACATCCAGCTCTATTGGCTCGCTCAGAATGAGATATGCGCATAATTAATGAGGTACAATATGTGGCGTCATAAGCTGTCCCATCATACCATACATGAAGGGTGTAGCACTTGTGGTTACTGAGTTATGGACAAATATGTATATTTGAGGTCAAAGGTCACCGAAGTCATGTGACATTTTGTCAAAAAATTGTATTGCTAAGTTATCCCTATATACCAAAAATCAGACCTCTAGCTCTATTGGCTCGCTCAAAATTAGATATGCACATAATTAATGAGGTACAATATGTGGCGTCATAAGGTGTCCCATCATACCATACATGAAGGCTGTAGCACTTGTGGTTACTGAGTTATGGACAAATATGTATATTTGAGGTCAAAGGTCACAGAGGTCACGTGACATTTTGTCAAAAAAATTGTATTGCTAAGTTATCCCTATATACCAAAAATCAGACCTCTAGCTCTATTGGCTCGCTCAAAATTAGATATGTGCATAATTAATGAGGTACAATATGTGGCGTCATAAGCTGTCCCATCATACCATATATGAAGGGTGGTAGCCCTTGTGGTTACTGAGTTATGGACAAATATGTATATTTGAGATCAAAGGTCATCAAGGTCACATGACATTTTGTCAAAATATCCGAGATATCTGCGTGAACGGATGGACTCATGGATGGACGAACAGACGGACATGACCCAATCTATAAGCTCACTGGACTTCATCCGTGGGGACTAAAAATTGTGTCACTGCATCCTTTTTGCAATATGAATACGATGAGAAACTAAATTTTTATTTTTGTGGCCTTATACATGGGAGTCTATGGAGATCTGCCTTATACATGGGAGTCTATGGACGTGTAAACTAAAAATATGCAAATTTCACCACGATTTGCCCAAATTTGGGAAAGGTCACTCCTATGCACTTCCATACCAAGTTTCAAATCAATCGGACTGGTGGTTTCAGAGCAGGAGATTTTTTGACCAAAAATGGGAGAAAATTACAAAAAAAATCATGAAAATAGCAAGTCCAAGATACTGACCCAAGATGCGCACAATCATTTCATGTCAGCCCAAAGTACTTAAATGCTAATTTTTCATGTAATCTGCTCAGTGGTTATTGAGTTTTTTCAATTTTGACTGTTTTTACATTTTTTCACTTAATTTGCATATTTTTGGCAATGACAACTTCATTTGAACAAAATCTCATCTACAGCCCATCATCCATGTACACACCAAATATCAAGATGAAATGTACAGCGGTTTTGGAGTTTTTGATGTTGACGGACAGACATACAGACATACAGACATACAGACACACAGACATACAGACATACAGACATACATACATACAGACATTTCCCTAGCCTATAAGAATAGCTTCCATTGCCATATATACATATGGCTATGGGAGCTAAAAACAAGAATGACAAAAGCAAATAAGGTCTCCAACTTAGGTACTGGAGGTCATCTTTAGGAACATGCATATCAACTTCTATAGCAATGGGACAAGCAGATCCTAAATAGACAGAGAAGGTTTGATGAAAAGACAAGGTGGGAGTGGGTAAAAAATGTACAAGGGATCTGGTAAAAAGTAATGCTACCTCATCAATCTTCTGGACCCTACCCCCTCCTGAATATCAAATGTTCCATCCCTCAGTATCACATAACGCTAGATGACAGGAAATGAATTTACAACCTTGGGGAGTTTTTAGTTAATGCCATGAGTGTTATCATTCTAATATAAACAGCACTTAAGTTAGTTACAGATAGTGAAATGCCTTACACTGTGGGCGGTGATTTCAACATCTGGAATTATCCTGGATCAAAATTCCTCATCAGTTCTTGTATGTCTTACATAGAAAAGTTGCTAAAATTGGTCCGCAATGAAATAATTCACCTCAGCTTGTTTTCTGGATCAAATTTCCCTACAAATTGATACCAAATATGACAAAATTATGTTCACAGCCTTCAAAACTGTCTCACAACATATCCTAGGTTGGTGTAGGTCATTTAAGGCCACAAACTGAGAAAATTACCTAAAATATACAAATTTGGGGTTTCCCAACACTTTGAGCAGAAAGTTTATCTAATAACATCCCTGGGACTTATACCAAATTACAAAGCTATCAAAACAAGTAATTTTGAGAACAAGTTTTTTTTGACCAAAATGACAATATTGTCTTAAAAATAAAAATTTGTATATTTCAGGACAATTTCCACATATCTAACTATTGCCATCTCTGTACGTCTGTGTACCAAATATAAAAGCTGTCTGTCCAGGGGTTTTAAAAAGGAAATACTGTTTAAGATTTTTTGACCAAAAATGACAAAATTGCTCCAAAATAGTAATTTTCCCAATTTTGTCATAATTTCAATAAATTAGAAGAGTAACACCCTCACAAAGATCCAACCCAAATTTGAGAGCGATTGGGCTGGCGGTTTCAGAGAAGAAGAATTTTTACTGAAAATGAGAAAAATCACCAAAAAATTCAGTAAAAATACAAAATTAAGGATATCTTCACAATATTCATAAAACTGTATAAGGTTCACCTAAGGTACTTGCACACAAATTTTCAAAGCAATCAAAACAGCTGTTCTTGAGATATTAATTCTTGACCATTTTCACATTTTGTAAGCTCATTTGCATAATTTTGGCAATGCAGACTTCATTTGAACAAAATCCCATCTATAGCCCAGGATGCATCCACACACCAAATACCAAGCTGAAATGTGCAGCGGTTTGCGTGTTTTTGATGTTGACGGACATACTGTACGTACATACATACATACATACACACATACATGCAGACGCAATGGACTTCAGCTTATATGATAAACTCACATTGGTATAACCAAATGTGAGCTAAAAATGTTATATACAAGGAGATTCATAGCAGGTTGCTTGTTAAATAGATATTTGTCCTCATAAGCACCATTTCCTGAGCTGGCAACAAACCATTTCTATCATGTTTTTATTGAACTAAAGAATGACACAGGTACCTGTGTGGTCATGATGACATACAGTATCAACATTAAAGACAGACAGTACAGACAGAAAAAGCAGGTCTGCTTTCAGTGTTTCATGGCTAGTTCCTTGCTAGTATAAACATGTCAATTTACATCTGATGCTATGAAGTCATACTTGCAAAATTGATGTTGGTTGGTAGCCATCAGTGTTTGATCTAGAGGCACCATTGCGCATTTTACGCAAAAAAATCAGCAATTGCGCTATTTTCACAGACCATGGCGCCATTTCGGGCGCAATAATTCAAGGCCGGCGCCTGGTAATTTGTTTCTGCCAGGCCACTATGTTTTACGCCCTTGCTCTACGGCAACACGATGATATACCGTAACGTGGTATATTTTCAATTACGACATTTTGAAACAATGACGTACCATAAGTAGGGATGACGTCGTTGACGGGACGTGTGCAGAAGGCCATGCGTAGCACAAGTACAGTGCATGCCAGCGGCTATATGACGGTTACTATGCCGTGAACTATATCTGTATATTGAGTGATTTTTTGCTCACGTGTTGACACATGTGAGCATATGTCGCAGCGATGTCTGTCTGTCTGTGTGTCTGTCTGTCTGTCTGTCTGTCTGTCTGTGTGTCTGTCTGTCTGTGTGCTCAATATCTCAAAAACGGCTCATCAGATCAGAATCAAATCTGGTATATAGATTCAGTTTGCAAATGGCAAGAACTGATTAGTTTTTGGTGGGTGTGGCTTGCTTACTTTTTTCTCATTTGCATAATTAATGATTTTAGAAAAAACGGATATACATTGAGAACGATTGCACACAATTTGATGAGATTTGCTACAAATGTTGATCACACCAAGATATATCAGCTGTGAAAGATATTAAGGGGTGACATAAAAGATAATGGATAATTTGCATATTTAATGAACTTTCCTAATTAGGGATATATATCTGATTTGACTCGATCAAAATTGACAAAACTTGGTATGTATATTGAAGATACTATTATTTAACATTATTGAAAGTCATTAAGCATTCTTACTTCATCAAACTCTTAATTTGCATATTTAATGAACTTTTGGAATTAGGGATATTTATTTGAATTGACGTGACCAAAATTGATGAAACTTGCTATGTACATTAAAGATACTATGATATAACATTGTTGAAATTCATTAAGCATTTTTACTTCAGCCAAATACTTATTTGCATATTTAATAAACTTTCCTAATTAGATATATAAATCTGAATGGACTTGGCCAAAATTGATGAAACTTGCTATGTACATTGAAGATACTATGATATAACATTGTTGAAAGTCATTAAGCAGTTTTACTTCAGCCAAATACTTATTTGCATATTTAATAACTTTTCTAATTAGATATATAAATCTGAATGGACTTGACCAAAATTGATGAAACTTGCTATGTACATTGAAGATACTATGATATAACATTGTTGAAAGTCATTAAGTAGTTTTACTTCAGCCAAATACTTATTTGCATATTAATAAACTTTCCTAATTAGATATATAAATCTGTATGGACTTTACCAAAGTTGATGAAACTTGCTATGTACATTGGAGATACTATGATATAACATTATTGAAAATCATTAAGCAGTTTTACTTCAGCCAATTCCTTATTTACATATTTAATGAACTTCACTAATAAGGGATATATATCTGAATTGATTCGATCGAAGTTGATGAATCTTGCAACATATATTGAAGACACTATAAAACAACATTATTTAAAGTCATCGTTTACTTCAGCCAATTCCTAATTTGCATATATAATGAACTTTCCTAATTAGGGATATTTATCTGTATTGACTAGACCAAATTTGACAAAACTTGCTATGTACATTAAAGATACTATGATACAGCATTAAAAGCATTTTTACGCTCCCATATATGCATATGTATATATGCAAATGGGAGGTATTCGTATAAGGTGGCAAAATGGCGTCTGTGTGTATGTATGTATGTAAGTATGTATGTATGTCTGTTAGTCCGTCCACATCAAAAACTCCTAAACCGTAGCACCTACTGTCTTAGTATTTGGTGTACAGGTGCACCTAGGGGTGGAGATGTGAATTTGTTCAAATGAACATGTCAGTGCCAAAAATATGCAAATGAGGGAGAAAAAGGAAAAATCCTGCAAATGGCTAAAACTCAGTAAGCATTGGTCAGATTTGGTTGAAACTTGGTAGCAGATTTCTTTAGGTATTCTAAATTATGTGTGCAAAAATTGGGATGAAATTTGCATGTTTGTATTTTTAGGGTATTTTTTCCGTTTTTAGTCAAAAAATCTTGTTCTCTGAAATGGCTCGTCTGATTGCTATGAAACTTAATATTCATGTTCCTCAGAATGACCTCAGTCATGCTTGTACAAATTGTATTGATATTGTCATATTTGTAATTTTGGGGCAATTTTCCCAATTTTTGATAAAAATTTTTTTAATGATAATAATAATAATAATAATAATAATAATAATAATTTATTAATTAATTAAAGACCACTACACACCTTGTCTCAGTGGTCTGTACATTACAGAAAATTACTGGAAGAACTAAAATAAACGCAGAAAAATACAAAAAAAACTCACAGAGGAAAGAGTATAATTAAAAACAATCGATAACATCAAGCAAGCTAAATCTAGACTAAAGGATCCTACCTAAAAACAGCAAAGAAAGTAGTTTAAAAAAATTTCACTAAAAATGATAAAAAATAAATAAACTATAAAACATGCAGGTAAAAATTATATCCAAGTCAACAGCAGCATTGACGAAAAATAATGGTTTAAGAGACTTCTTAAAAGAGCGAATTTCTTTATCATCCTAAGTTCGGGCGGCAAACTATTCCACAGTTTAGGGGCATACATGCTAAAAGCTCTGTCACCATATGTTCTAGAAAGTTGTTTCCCGTGATCTTTGACAGAAAAGGGATTCAATCTTACACCGACACTCCTTCTGGTATTATGTACTGGGATATCAATTGTTACTATTCTGATAAGTAATTTGGAACGAATTCATCTTGATGGACAATTTTAAAACCAAACAAAGAATTTTAAAACGGATTCGTTCTTCTACTGGGAGCCAATGTAACTCCTTGAGTACAGATGTCATATCAATGTGACGGCCCATCTTCCGTCCAGTTGCCAAACGAGCAGCAGAGTTCTGAATGTGTTGAAGCTTGCTCAATTTATAAGCAGGTAGGCCAAAAGGTAGACTGTTACAATAATCTAACTTCGATGTGACAAAAGCGTGAACCAATTTTTCAGCACTGGGCTGGTCTAACAATTTTCTAATTTTACTTATCCACCAAAGTGAAGAGATGCCACCCTACAAACATAGCGAATATGCTCGTCCATGAGACCGAACGAGTCAAGCATTACGCCAAGGTCACGTACAACAGAGAATGGCAAAATCGCGGCCTCACCTATTCGTACATTCATAGAACCAAATTGTGAACCAACCGTACAATTTCGGGGTGTAAACCAGACAACCTCTGTCTACCCGTCATTAAGTGCCAACTTATTGGACATCATCCAATTACGAATTTCATCGACGCATGCTTCTATACGCTGAACAATAGTGGAGCTGGTAAGGATGTCACAAGCAATGTACAATCCAGAATCATCTGCATATATAACAGAATATTAAACCATGACGTGTGATGATATCCTCAATGGGAGTCATGTACAAAGCAAACAAGACAGGACCCAATACTGAACCCTGAGGTACACCATACTTTAAATGCATTTGTTAGATAACATCGACTTGACAGAGACCTGTTGTGTTCTACCTTTCAGAAAGGATTCAAACCATTTTAAAGCAACCCCTTGAATACCAAAACGAGAGCGTAACCTACCCAGTAGAATGTTATGATCAATTGTGTCAAATGCCGCTGACAAATCCAAAAGAACCAGGACGACATGATGGTGTTTATCGAGAGCGAGCATGACATCGTTCAACATGCGTATAAGTGCAGTTTCGGTGCCGTGCCCCTCGCGATAAGCAGACTGAAAACGACCGTACAGAGAATTTTCGGACAGATAGCGATTTAAACGAAAAAAGGCACACTTCTCCAAAAACTTGTCCAGAAAACTACAATTTTGATACAGGACGATAGTTTTCATTGTATTACAATCAAGTCCACTTTTCTTAATGAGTGGACGAACAATGGCTGTTTGCAATCAGTTGGAAAAACACCAGACGAAAAAGAAAAATTTACAATACAGAGCAGTAATGGGCTAGTTCATTTACACATGCTTTAACCAGCTGTGTGGGCATTGGATCTAGTTGACACGATTTAGAAGGCATCTTACTAACAATAGAAATACATCATCAATACATAAAGGTTCAAGAATGGAGAGCGAGTTCTGATACAAGAATGGTTCAATACTAAGAGGACTAGCATTTGAAGTTTTTTGCGAATGTCTACTATTTTCTGTTCAAAAAACGTTGCAAAGGCAGCTGGTAGTTGAGATAGTTCATGATTATTTGGGAGAATGTCGGATGCAGATTTCCTTGCACCGGAAATGTCATCAACAACTCGGAACAGTTTCTTGGTATTTGCGTTTTCAATTTTACTTCGATGAAATGACGCTCTCTCCAAATCCAACTCTCTGTTATACTCAACACGAGCAGCGATAAAAATCTGTCTGTCAATTTCAAGTTGAGAAGAACGCCACTTTTGTTCAAGTGATCGCAGAGCCTTACGCTTAGCCAGTAGGTCTTCTGTAAACCATTCGGCACGGGGTTTCTGCACAATGGTTCTCTGTTTGGCAGGAGCATGCAAATCCATCAAACTGTTCAATGTAGAATTGTAAACTTCTGTCAGCTCATTTATTTCATTAATCGACTAAGGATGATTAAGTGTACTTGAAATTGAGTGTTTAAGATTCATTAAATTAATATTCTTGATGTTGCGCTGTTCCCTGGTAATTATTGTTGGAAGGGGACGAGTGATCATGGACGTGAAATGGACAGCAGAATGATCGGATGGCATTTTGTTGTCAATTATGAAATTTCCAAGCCATGGTTCAGATGTTCGGGTCAATACAAGGTCTAGAGTATGACCGTTCCGGTGTGTACTCCCGAGTACATGTTGAGTTAGACCGAGAGATTGAATAATCCAAAAACTACTGATTTGATAGCTTTGATATTTGGTATACAGGTATCTAAGATTAATCTCAATATAATGTATTGAAGGTATGTTGAAACTGGCAATTTTTTTTTTATTTTTTTGGACAATTTTTGCCGTTTTTGGTCAAAAAATTTTTCTCCTAAAACTACTGATCTGGTAGCTTTGATATCTAGTGTACAGGTTCCTAGGGTTTATGTTAATTAGATATATTTAAAATTAGGATGAAATCTGCAATTTTGTATTTTGGGGGCAATTTTTCTCATTTTGGTCAAAAAATTTGTTTCTCAAAATTTACCAGTCTGATTGCTTTGATATTTAGTAAACCGGTTCTTAGGGTTTTTGTTAATAAGATATATTGAAATGAAGTTGAAATCCGGAATTTAGAATTTTTGGGGCAACTTTGCGAAACTTTCAGTTTTACTGGGATATCTTTCATTTTGTATTTTAAGATTTTTTTGGTAATTTTATACCTACTGGAACTAAGAGTATATAATGTGGTGATTTAGTAAGCATTTGATATGGTAAACTGTATTTGGTGTTGAAATGCGGCAAAAAATCCTGGCAGATTTTGAAAAAATTCCAAACAAATGCCAATAAAAAATTCAGCCAGAGAAGGTTTGACAAAAGAAAAGGTGGGAGAGTGGGGAAAAAAGAATTTACAATGGATCGGATAAAAAAGATAGTGTACCTCATCGATCTTCCAGGCACCGTCCCTTATCAAATGGTCCACCCCGATATATTTTTGTGCACAATCAACCATGCAGTGTATTTTAGTTTAAGATGTCAAGTTAGGTAAGGATTTGAAAGGAATAGTCAAGTTCACCACAGTTTAACTTTATCTCTTGTGTCATCATCCTTGTGTAATTGGTTAAGTTTGTAAGTTGTTCCAGATGTGGATGTACCAGCTGTTCTGGAAGAAAACAATGTTTACTTTTCCCTGTAGGGTTTCTGAGTTGATGATTGTATGTTGAAATTTCTCCATGTATCTGGTGTAGGGGCAAAGTGTAAACATTGGTTGCATTTTATGTATTTCAGTCTATGTCGAAATATTGTAAATGAAAAATCAAGAACAGTTTGTACTGTGTGCTTGTAAAAGATAACATATTTGTCAATACATAAACTGCCTTACAGATTGATTGTCTTAAAGATTATCACAGAAGTAGAAAAGGAAAAGAAACTAATCAAATTGCTGTAACATATTCACTCTCAGTGCCTGTATAGGCCTATACTTAACTATTTTATCATTACATTCAGCTGTTTGTTATATCTTTATCACTCTCCATGGGCCAAGGCACACTTGGGTCAATGTCATCACTCTGTGCCAGTCTGTGTATGTCAGTCTGTCTGTATATGTATGTCCATGTTTCATACAATTGTTGACTTGTTTTGATAACTATATGGGAGCGAACAGTGATGTTGTCACTATTTTTACTTTAGCCGATTCCGTATTTGCAAATTTAAGGAATTTTCCTAATTAAGGATATTTATCTGTCTTGACTAGACCAAAGTTGACGAACTGCTTTTTACATTAAAGATACTATGATACGACATTATTGAAAGTCATTTAACATTTTTACTTCAGCCAATTCATAATTTGCATATTTAATGAGAACATTTCAGTCAATTCCTAATTTGCATATTTTAATGAACTTTCCTGATTGGGGATAAATACTTGGATTTAAAATTAATCTGTGGTGAATATTATTCATCATGTTGATCATAACACTTTCAATGAAGTTGCAAACATGTGGCAAAGGTTCAAATTTACACATAACTGCAACATATAATTAAACACGTGAGCATTTCAGTTCATATTCTGGTCTGATAAAGCTGTCGGGTTGTCTCATCACCCACGCCCAACGATGAAGGAGGTACAACAATGGAAGGGTCAGAAACTGACACGCAGACCAATACTGCCGGTACGCAACACAACCGCACTCCGCAGGTGAATAAAATTTTGGAATTTTACCCTTGACTTCGATATGTAAGCTTAGACTGTAGTACGTTATGATCAAATGGCAAGCTATGCTTATACGGTATAACTATTTTACACGATGGAGAGGCCGGGACTGGTATTCCGTGCATGGTGTTGTGGACGCTAATTTCTGACATTTCTTGGGTTGATCAAAATATCCGATGGCAGGCAATGGTTATGTTTGTAAACTGGCTGCGAGATTCCGAGGACAAGTCACTTGTTTATTTGTTTGGCAGTGACTTGCATACCAGCGTGGTAGCCACGTGGGGTTTCCAGTCGTAAAAAAGGTTTAGATATTTAATATTTCTGTCATCAACAAATAGAGAAGAGAGTGAGTGTTTTTTGTATCAGTTTAATTTTTCTCCAGTATACGTAAATCTAGTATTTTTGATAATTTATTTTTTTCATCTTATTGACTGTGAACCCCCAAATTTTATTTTAGTCTTTTAATCTAAACTTGAAATTTTGAAGAAATATAAGATAAAGGACACACTCTCAAATCTAAGTTTACTATTTCACTGGATACCGAAATCTAGTATCTAACATTTTTAATAGTTTATATTTTTAATTCATTTACTCCCTCTTTTTATTTTATTCCTTTACTCTTTACTTAAAATTAATTCAGAAATGGTACATGTTAACGTAAAATCTTTATTAAAATCAGATTTCGCATTTCAGTGTTTACAGCTCAATAAAAAAAATAAATCATATTTTCTTCTCTCAGGTGAAGTGGCTGTCACAATGGCACTGACTCTACTATGGACATGATGGATGGTAGCTGATGGTTCATGTCTGCAATAAAACATTGCATAATCATCAGTATTGAGTTGACAAAATGGTCAAAATTTGAAAAAACGAATAAAAGTGTGTGATTAAATATTGACTCACCTGTATGTCTGTCTTTTTGTAGAGATCCTTCTTGTGGGTGAACTGCCAGTCACAGCAGTAACTTCATATTATTTGATTAAAGGGACAGTAGCTGTCACTTTTAATAGGCTGCTTTCAGTGTTTTTATTCTGAGTATCAAAATGCTTTTTGTAATTCTTAAAAAATTAAGTTTGTCAACAAAGTCTGTATATACACTCTATTTCTAGCAATATTTCTAGCAGTGTTATTGTTGACAATTGAATCTAAATTAAATTTTGAACAATAAGGGTTTATTTTACAACTAAAACGTGTATAACTAAAACGTAGTTGACAAACTGATTGCTAGTGAAATAACTTCAAGCTCAATAGAAAACTGCCATTGTTGGATGACACACAGAAAGAAAAACATCATCAGTTACAGCTACTGCACCTTTTTGTCAATTCCTTCAGCACACAGTGGAATCTGTCTTTGCAAATGTGATTGGCAACCCAATCTGTCCATTATAAGCCTTTTAAAAACAACTGATTGCAATTTTAATTTGATTAATTATTCCGGGGGACCACTTTTTATTCGCTGTTTGGGATCAACAAGGGCCCTCTTTAAAAATAGCAAGGGGCCCGCCATGGCCCCCTTTTTTTGCCAATGGCCCCTTTTTTCAAGGGAGTGGGCTGACAATGGCCCCTATTTTTGAAGTCCTAGATCAAACACTGAGCCATGTTGAACAGCACAGAAGTTATTCTAACATATGTAGATCTGAGTTTATCCAATAAGTAAATTTCATACTGGAAACTTTTTCTGCATCAAAGCTCACGCTCATCTCAGATCAAGACAAGACAAGAGCTCCCATATTAAGTTCTGAGAATTATCAGCTTCAAATCATGATAATTTATAGTGATAACAAATCGCTTCATAAGTCTGAAGTTCTTGTCAATCATTTGGTTACATACCGTAGTACACTTATGTCAACAAAAAGACAGACTGTTTTAACACTAGAGGGTGTTTGCAAGGTACATTAGTCACTTGGCCCACCAGGAACTTCTGTATTGCCAAGAAAGGCCAAGCAGCTGGGGCCAGTCTCGTGAGTCATTTTGTTGAAAGCAACCATTTCCCAAGGTAAATGCTTAACAAGTTAAGTGACTCAAATTCTATTTAGGCATGTTGAGGCACTGGCCAGGTATAAGGCCTACTTACATTACAAATTCATTGTATATACAAATGAGCAAATTATGATACACTCATCAAATTTTCAGCGTAACTTAATCTAGGTATAACAATGCAGAGTACATCAGAATTTTGATAAAATCACTATACACGTATTCACTTTTGACATATGGATTAATTATAGGGAGACATTAACATTCAAATGAGAAAATAATGACTACATAATCTTCTCTGCATATTAATCTAAGTATAATTATACCATTGTTCAGATTTACAGGTGAATAACTTCAGAGAATGAAATCATGCAACGAATCATTTTTATCTCCCAGAATATTTCTGAACACTGAAACTGCTTTTCGACAGGACGGATACTTATGAACATTAAGTGACCCCCCCTGTAACCTCCACAAATGTAATAATCTCCACAAATGTCATATTAACCACAATTGTAATAAAATGCACCCATAAATGTAATATCGCCCATAAATGTAACAAAAATCAACCATAAATGTAATAAAAACACCAACCACAAATCTAATAAATGATAACCATAAATGTAATAAACAAAACACCCATAAATGTAATACTTATCAACCATAAATGTAATAAATCTATTTTGTCGTTGCAATTGAGGAATTAGCCCTTAAATATTGATCTATGTAATAAGGAAAGCAACTCCACACATTATTCATTACTTAATTGTTTGCGTTTAGTGTGTTTTGCATATTTGAAAGTGTATTTTACGTTTCCCTGTTTTGTGTACAGAACTGATTGGCCATGGCTAGACCCAGCTGTAATGTGAATGTCTGTGCAGTCTTTACTCCAGAGTGGGGAAGACTGTATAACACTACGATTCTTTAACGCCGTTTTTTCGAAAATTGCCGTACTTTTTTAATCAATTACCTCAAATTCGTCTTCAGTGGATAAATTGTGTGGAATAATCGATAGATTGTCTGTATTCCTATGTTGTCCAACTTGAAGTTTGTTCCTTCACTAGGGATGCCAGGATGTCTAATTTTGTTCTACTGTGTGTTCAAGGTAGAGTTCGTATTGTTTTTTTACTAGATTCAAATATATGTTCTCGTCAACATGTTTTGTGTCGTAAGTTGCTGTTATAAGGTTTTATATTTCTCTGTTATTTGTTCTGAGTCATCTGTCATAAACTTTGTGTGGAATCACTGGTTGACCAGTTATTTTGACGCTTCCTTATTATGTAATTATCAGTGTCTAGAACTGCATGCTGTTCCACTTCCATTATCTAATGGTTTGATTAGTACCTCGCCGTTTTCTGATAGCGTTCTCAAAGTATTCTATTCTGTGTTTCGGAAAGGAAACCTAGTTTCAGGAAAGTATGCAATAACATTACACTAGTCTTATTAAAGTTATTATTTACTCAGGGCATTGATAAACAAATTATCACATATGCAAGTTCAAGTTTATTACATTTATGGTTGAGTTTTATTACATTTATGGTTAATTTGTTTATTACATTTGTGGTTGCGGGTTATTACATTAATGGTAGACTATTTTATTACATTTGTGGTTGATTTTATTACAATTGTGGTTGATATTACATTTGTGGAGATTATTACATTTGTGGAGGTTACACCCCCTTCTGAGCTGTTTGAAAAATACATGACCCCCCTTTGCAGTTTTCAAATTTGAGGTGACCCCCCTGGATTTTGCCGGCCCACCCCCGGCCATAATAACTGAACGCTCCCTAAGTATAAGAAATGTAACTAAAAAAGTCTCATAAAATTCAACTGATACTTATGGCCTAATTAGGGCAATTCATTTAGTATGATACTAATCACAATGATGATCAGAATTCCAAGCTCATCAAACTTACGCCATACGTAGCTCTGTAGCTTAATTATGATCGATGAATAGCAGACAAATTGGTCAAATTCAGTATTGATACTTCGTTTCTTTATACCGGTACAGAACCTCACCAAATCTGCAAATAACCATAATCATAATGTAACACTCATAAAACTCACAGTTTAGATTGGCCTAACTTTGATTAATAAATAGCATAATTTTAGTCAAATCCATGACTCCAGTATTGTTATATGGCCTAATAAATACCCTATAAGTGTCATAATTATCATCTCCATCTTTACACCAAACACTATGATGAAATGTGCTGTGGCTTTGAAGTTTATGATGTGGACGGACATACATCCTTACATTACATACATACATACATACATATGTACGTATACTGGTAGATACTATGTACGTATACATACATACATACATACATGCATGCATCCATGCATGCATACATACATACATACATACATACATACATACATACATACATACATACATACATACATACATACATGCATACATACATGCATACATACATACATACATACATACATACATACATACATACATACATGTAAACATGCATGTATACATGTATATGGTATGATATACATATACATTGTTGATATACATTGTTGACACAGTTTTGTACCACCAAGGTACAAAATTTCACATTTACCTCACATTCTTCTTAATGATACTGTGTTGGCATTTGTTGAGAAACATGTATTTGGGAGTCATCTTCAACCATTTTGGAAATGACAATGATGACATAATGCGCCAAATGAGATCGCTGTATTCTCAGGCGAATTCACTTATTCGTAAATTTCATAGCTGTTCAACTCTGGTCAAAACTAGGCTTTTTCAAACTTTCTGTTCTTCTATGTACTGTTCCCTTTTATGGAGTGTCTTCTCCAAAAGAAGTATGAGCGACATTCGGGTTGCTTATAATAATAGTTATAGAATTCTTTTGAATATTAAGCAAAGATTGAGCATAAGTGAAACATTTGTACGCAATCACATTTTGACCTTTGACAGTAAACTTCGTGTGGCTAGGACTGGTTTTTATCTTAGATTGACCAGAAGTACAAATACTTTAGTCTGCTCAGCCTTGTCTGGTTATGTTATTAAAGGGAGTAGATGGTGGAAATGTTTTATGACAGATTGTTTTTAAGTTTTTACTGTGCTTGTAGAATCTCTGTATTATATTGTTGAGACATTTTTCATGGAAGCATGTTGTTTGTTGTCTTCGTATTTGTCTGTTTTTCTTTCAACTTTGCTTTTTTCTATGAGCTGGTTCTCGAAATAAAGGTGATTATTATTATTATTATATTTATAGATACATGTACAGACATACAGACATTGCTAAGTTACCATATAAGCTCTGTTTGTTTACATATATACTAAATGTGATCTAAAAAGCAAAGGTATCACCATTGCTTTGCTTGGTAATATAGTTTGATGACAACAGATACACCCCATCATTATGTACATTATATGGTGTTTTTAGCATAAAAGTTCATGATTGCTGATGTAGATCTGCATTGCTATGCGCGTGTTGTGATCACAAAATTAAGACAACATATCATGTCTTAAACTGTAGATGGAATTCATGATTATTCACAATCAAATAAGCCTGAGCTGTTTTGCCATTGGTTTGGCTTGTGTGGAATATGACCAGGTCTGAGTAAGCAGTCGGGAGACGAAGTCGTCTAATACTATAAATGACTGCTTTATTCTATACTAATATAATAGACAGTGGCTAATACAGTGAAGCATAATACTTGGGTGAGAGACCGTACATAAGAGTCCAGTGACGTGAAGTGTCTCTGTTGAGGGTGGAAAAGTCTCTGATTAGGGAAGGCAAGGTTCCTGTAGATAAAGCACTTTTGGCGGGAAAAGTGTCTATGAGTCACGAGAAAGGCACATAATGGATTAGACATATTGTCTCAGCAGATGGAATCTCTGGTTGGTAAAATAAACAGTGATAGGAAGCGGTGCCTCAAAGCTTAGTCTTAGAAGGAATGCTATCAGAGTATCTATAGTAAGACACTGTACTAATAATGACTTTAAATACAAGAATATATTTCCTAACATTCTCCTGGCGGGAAAGTTTGGCAGTGTACCGAATAATTGTAAAATCTCAATGAAACGTAAAATACTAAGTAGAAATTTGGCAGTGAAACGTGCAATAAATGAAAAAGAATTTCTATTCTATGGGATAATATTGAGTAAATAAGTCCAATATATAAGAGCATATAGTCCGATATATATGAGTTCAGCAACAAGAGTTCACACATCCTTTAAATTATCTTGAATTCTGCAACGGGCGATGGCGGCTGCAGTTCTGGTCGGTGGTCTCTCGCTGCTGGTTGCCTGGTTACCTGTTGTGTTTACGTGATCGTTGTTCTCTGTAGCTTGGTGTGTTGTGTTGGCGTTGATTTCCAGTGGGTACAGCTTGATGATGGGACGATTTGTATGTCCATTAGCAGTTCTGATTCCTGCAGAACGAATGATGCCGTCGTTTCCGTAGTTTAGCTATTCTACGGTGGCTAATTCCCAGTTGATTCGGCGTGAGGTGTCGCTGTGTACAAGCACAACATCACCGATTCGAATGTCATTGTCCGTTTTACCGTGTATTTTGTGGTGTTCACGTAAGGCAGTCAAGTATTCTGTTGTCCATCTGCGCCAGAAATGTTTCTGTAGTTGAGTAATGCACAGATAGCATTTTCTCAAGTCATCTTCATTTCCGAATGACGGGTCCGAAATTTCAGTGTCGTCAACAAGTAGGCGTGGCACGTTTGTGAGGACGCGACCATGGAGCATATGTGAAGGGGTGAGCGATATTGCGTCATCCGAATTTGAAGACAGATAGGTGATGGGGCGGTCGTTCAGCGTAGTTTCTATCTCTGTGATTATGGTGTTCATCTCATCGAAGGTTATGAATGCACGACCTAATACTTTCTTGATAATATTCTTTGTCAGTCCGATCATGCGTTCCCAAATCCACCAACCCATGAAACGCGTTTGGGAATAAAGGACCATTCTACGCGTTTGTTAGCCATGTATTGTTGTACATAGGATGAGTCGAAGAGTTCGCGAAGTTCATTAGCCGCAGAGAGATACGTAGTAGCATTGTCGGAGATCATCTTAGAAGGGAGCGAGCGTCGAGCAGCGAAATGGCGGAAGGCACGTAAGAATGAAGCAGTTGATAAGTCCGATACAAGTTCGAGGTGAATTGCTCGCGTTACAGCACAAGTGAAAAGACAAATATAAGCCTTTGTTTCCTTACTGTTATGAGGCGATTTGACATAGAGCGTGCCAGTAAAGTCCACACCAGTAATGGTGAATGGCGGAGCTTCGTTCACGCGGTATTTCTTAAGAGGGGCTTGCACTAGATGCTGATACAGCTTACCAGTAACTTTCAAACACTTACACATTTGCGTATTAATTTCTTCACAGCTTGTCGTATCTTGGGGATCCAGTGCCGTCGACGGAGTTGAGTAACTGTTGTCTATAGTCCGGCGTGTAGCACACATTTGTGCGCGGCTAAGATGAGGAGTTCTGTAAACCAATGATGGGTTGGAAGCAGACTAGGGAATTTCGCGACGTATTCGAGCGGCGCATTATGTAGCCTGCCACCAGAGCGAAGAATGTTGTCTTCATCTAAGAAGAGAGCGAGTTGTCTAGCGAGCATAATTTTCGTAGTCTTTTCGAGGAGCGAGTATACGTGGGCGCAATATACTTCGAGATGAACGTCTTTTATCCATTTGTTTTCGGCGCGTTGAAGTTCTCTTGCGGTTTAGTGAGCGAGCTGTATCTATTTGCGTCGACCACGTGTTGGATTCCGATTCGAGTAGAGTGGGCGTTGTCTTCAGGAGGAGCCGCTGTGTTTGCATGTCCGTTATTTGCGTTATCACTATTGTCCGAGTCTGCGAGAAACACAGCGGTGTCATCGTTGTCAGATAATTGGCAAACTGGCCAATCACCACGTTTGAGCCAATCAGGCCCTTCTCACCAGAGAGTAGACTTCTCCAAGTCACGTGTAGAAATTCCACGTGTTAGCAGGTCGGCTGGATTATCTTGCCCAGGGCAGTATTTAACTGTGCATGGAAATTCGTTGATTCTCTTTACTCTATTTGCGGTAAACAGCGGTAGTTTCTCATCGCTTCCTATCCAACAAATAACGCTTTGATCGTCCGACTGTAGGAAGCGACGTGTGATATTTACTTTATCTTTCAGCGCATCGTAGGTGAAACGGAGAAGTTTTTAACCGATAAGTGCGGCCATCAATTCTAATTGCGGTAGAGTAAGTTCCCTCGTAGGAGCGACGCGAGTCTGGCCCTTGTAGCGTAGGTACACCGAGGCACCGAAAGCCTTGGTGCTTGCGTCAGCGAACATGTGTAGTTCATGTTCATCGCGTAGATTTGTACCTTCAGTGAAGTATCGACGACTGAAGGTAATATGAGAACCGGCGCATAAGTCGGTTGCTATGGGTGACCATTGTTTGATTAGGTCATCTTCTAGAGGTTCATCCCAGTCGAGTTTTCTTTTCCAAAGTTCCTGTATGAACAGTTTTGCCTTTACGAGAACCGGCAACAGAGATCCATAGGGGTCAAATAAGCCTGAGGTTATTTTAGCAACTTCGCGTTTAGTCACGAGGTCGTTCGAAGGAGGTTGCATTTTCTTCATATAAGTCAATGTATCTTAGTCAGAGTTCCAGCGCATTCCGAGAACACTCACGTTGGTGTTCATTTCGAGTGTTTTGTTGCGTTTAGCGAGCGAGCGTACTTCATCACAGTTGGACCAAGAGCGTAGTTTAAATCCACTGGCAGTCATGATTTCATTCGCGTCGTTGTAGTATTTCACGGCGTCGGTCGTGTGTTCTACTCCAGTAACAACGTTATCAACGTAAATATTATCTTTCAAATCAGCGGAAGTCGAAGTTGAGTTGTGTTTTTCCGAGTGAGTTTTCACAATGGCGTTCAGAGTAAACGGAGAGCAGACCGCGCCAAAGAGGACCGTTTTGAATTGATAGACTTTGAAATTACTTTCAGGGTCAATAGGGTCTGATAGCCATAGGAATTTGGTGAATTTCCGATCACTTTCGTCGAGGCGGACATTGAGAAACGCTTTTTCAATGTCGCTGATAACGGCAGTCTCTTTTAATCGAAATCTGAGTAGTATAGCTGCCATATCTTTTGGCAGGCGAGGCCCAGTCTGTAAACAATCGTTCAAACTGGGTGTGTCAATTGATTGGCGACAGCTGCAATCGTAAACTACACGAATAGGAGTTGTGGTTGAATCTTTCTTAACAGAGCGGTGAGGTAGATAATGTCCACGAGTTACATCATCATCAGAAACTTCTTCAATAAAGTCACGAGAGATTTGCTCTTGAATAATGAGATTGTACGCGTTCAATAAATCTGACTTTAATCTGCGTACCATGGCGCATGTGCGTTTCTCGCTAATTTGATAATTGGTCGGTAATGGCGGGTGATTTGGTTTCCAAGGAAGCTTAGCAACGTATTTACCGTCGTCGATTCGCAAGTGGGTATCGCGAAATAATTCAAATTTGCTTGCCTTTAGTGTCCGTTGAGTGTTCTTCATTTCTAATTCCGATAGTTTCTAAGTCCTAGAGAGTCTGAACTTTCGTTTCTTCTTCCATAGAGTGCGTAGCGATATGTAGAATAGTCGCGTTAGCAGCGTTGAGATTGTTTCTCGCGTTTGTAGGTCCAGATAGTAGGTATCCGAATTTTGACTTCACAGCGTAAGGTCTGAGTCCTTCAATGACTTCATTTTCGATGAAGTCCCACGAGCGATCAGCGCCGATGAGTACAGAGATTTCGAAGGAGGACACGTCCGAGGGATGATGGGCTAACGTTAGCCCCCGTAGATGAGGAAGGTCGACAAACAGTTTCTTGATGAAGTTCTTCATGGCGGAGATCTTCGGTGCGATCAGCGCCCTGAATTTCCATTGGTCCGTCGCGAGTATGTAGCTTGAACGTAGCCGTTTTGTAGCATTTACTTTGAGAGAGATCGCCCAATGTTGCGATACTAGTATTGAGGTAACCGTCCGGTTTAATGTTCAGTTTCCGAATTAAGTCTCTAGCGATAAATGAACGGTTAGAACCTTCGTCGATGAGTACAACAGCGTTGACGGTTTTCCGTCCCGATGAGATAGGAACAACAGCCGTTTTCAGAAGAGCGGTTTTTTCTATATCTGAAGTAGCGAAATGTACTTGAGTAGTTGCCGCGGTGGGTTGAGCGTGCGGTACCAGGTTGAGGCGAAGCATCAGCGTTACATTGAGTAGGGGTAGGATCGCGTGAAGTTTCCGAAGTCGTAGAAGTGGATCCCTGGTCCGATTTACAGAGTGAAGTGTGATGCTTTAGTATCACATTTGCGGCATTTTCCTTTGGACTTACAGTCGCTGACTCTGTGTTTCCCAAGGCAATTGAAACACAGCCTATTTTGTTTGACAATATCGTGTCGTTTCCAAGAATCGGTGACCACAGTGCAATCATTCGGATAGTGTGGTCCTCGGCAAAAGGCGCAACTCTTTCCTTTCCATTGAGTAGAGCGACGCGCGGCTGAGTTAGTCACGGCACTTGAGTAAAAGGCGGCGGTACTAGGCATTGAAGACTGAATTGATTCGTCCGATTCAGCAGCAAGATTGTTGGAAGACATTATCCTTATCTCGCGTTTGAGAGCCTCGGGAAATTGTTTGAACGTGTGAAATAGTTCATCCTCTAATGGACGTTGAAGCAGCGTCAGTAGATTGGGCGGAAGTTTTTCCAACACTATGATTAAGATCACCCATTTGAATCTTTCTTGTGGAACGTCTAACTGTTCAAGATGGTGAACGTACATTTCTAACTTATTGTGAAATGCGGTCAAACTTTCGACAGTGTAAGCGGGGTTTTCCAATTTGTAAAAAGCTTTGACGTAAGCTCTGCGTATTTCTTCTTGTCTGCCATACTTATCACGCAAGAGTTCTATCGCGTCACCGTAACTTTTCTTGTTTGATCTCAGTCCGTCTACTACCCCGGCGGGAGGACCGACGAGGTTTGCGCTCAAATACCGAAGTCGCTCGGTGTCATTTAGCGAGGCGTCTTCATGTATGAGAGACATGAAGTTATTGATAAAGCTTGGCCATTTCATGATTTCACTGCAAATTTTTCAAGAGTTAGTTTCAGCAGATGATTTCCCTTGTGTCTAATAGCGGGCATAGAACTTGGCGCCGGTGACAAAGTCGACGATACATTCGAACTAGTCGGCTCGTCAGTGTGTTTTCCAATACATTGTCTATAAAACTTCAACTTACCGGTGATGTGATCTTCGTATTCGTCTGCTGCTTCATACTCTTCTTGTAGCTTTTCGTTGTCGTTTTTGATGTGTGAAGAAATTTCGTCGTCCAGTTTCTTGATGATCTCTAGCTTGTTCGAGACGTTGTTGGTGACTTTGGAAAGTGTTTCAATTTCTTCCTTTGTGGGGTTTTCCTTGGAGATTATGTCGTCCGCTTGCTTCAGAAGTGTTGTTATCCGATCGCGTCTTCCATTTCTTTGGTATTCCAGCTCTGCAGTTTCCTTGGATCCGGAGGACCCGGAGGAGTTTCCATTTCTTGGCATCGTTGAAAGTATGCTTCAGGCTGTAGTAGGTAGTCTCGCAATCCTGGTCTCGGCACCAGAAATTATGTGTGGAATATGACCAGGTCTGAGTAAGCAGTCGGGAGACGAAGTCGTCTAATACTATAAATGGCTACTTTATTCTATACAAATATAATAGACAGTGGAAACACAGTGAAGCATAACACTTGGGTGAGAGACCGTACATAGAGTCCAGTAACGTGAAGTGTCTCTGTTGAGGGTGGAAAAGCCTCTGATTACGGAAGGCGAGGTTCCTGTAGATAAAGCACTAATTTGGCGGGAAAAGTGTATATGAGTCACGAGAAAGGCACATGATGGATTAGACATATTGTCTCAGCAGATGGAATCTCTGGTTGGTAAAATAAACAGTGATAGGAAGCCGTGCCTCAAAGCTTAGTCTTATATGCCGTTCATACACAGGCCATTGAAACGGCTCTGAAACGGTTCTGGGCCAATACTGGCAGAAAGTTATGTGTGGACACTCCGAAGTGGTTCTGAAGTGTTTCAGATTTGAGACGGTTTAGTCGGCCCGACCTGAGCCGTTGTAGGGATTAACTCTATCCGCAAATCGCTGTGTGGACGGACCGAGGCGTTTCAAACGCCCTCACGCGACAGGTATTTGTAACATAAACAAACAACAACCAACATACAATATTCACGTTGGTCATGGCTGCCGAACACAGCTCTATACATCTCGTGGAAATAACTGGTCAGACGACCGAATAGGTTTGCTGATCTGAGTCTCGGCAGACGAAAGCATTCAAAGAATGCTAAAGAGAAGGTGTCGCGACAGCCTCGTGTACAAAAAAATTGCAGAGAGGTTTAAACCGGACAGCAGATCAGTGCCACCGCAAGCTCAAGGCACTGAAGCTAAAATACAAAGAAGTTGTCGACAACAACAGGCCATGAAGGCGCGACTTTGCACAATTTTTAAATATCGGATATTTACAATCTAGTATCGCAGTTTGACATATCGACGATTTCGGGACTAATATCTATATTAGACGATACTAGAATGAACTGTGGTTGTTCCATGGGAAGCCGCGTCTATGAAATTGCCGATATTTACCGGCGATTTGGGGACTCTAATATCGATACTATGACAGAACCCCATCGACTATACTAAATTCGTTCAAATCGCGTGTAAATATCCGATATATATCAGAGATTTCACCGTCTTACAGTTCTGGCCAAACCCGACTTCCAAGGACTGACTCTAGCTTCGATACTAGCGATACTAGAATCTGTCAAATCGCGCGTAAATATCCGATATATAACGGAGATTTCAACACCTTACAGTTCTGGACAAACCCGACTTCCAAGGACTGACTCTAGCTTCGATACTAGACGGTACTAGATTCATTCAAATCGCAGGTAAATATCCGATATATACATCGGAGATTTCACCACCTCACAGTTCTGGCCAAACCCGACTTCCAAGGACTGACTCTAGCTTCGATACTAGACGAAACTAGATTCATTCAAATCGCAAGTAAATATCCGATATAGGCCTACGGTATGTCGGAGATTTCACCACCTTACAGTTCTTGTCAAACCCGACTACCAAGGACTGACTCTAGCTGCGATACTGGACGATACTGGATTCATTCTAATCGTGCGTAAATATCCGATATATCGGAGATTTCACCACCTTTCAGTTCTGGTCAAACCCGACTTCCAAGGACTGACTCCAGCTACGATACTAGACGATAGTATAGATACAGTAAAATCAAACAGTTTAATCAATTCAATGAATTATAGAAACATAATTTTCAGTGATTTTAATTCACTGTACTAATTTCACAATAAAACGAATCAACAAGCTGATATGGATTTTTTGATGATGTTGAATATAATTGAAAAAGAGAGCTAAATTTCAGTGTCCATGTTTGATAAAACCTGAAACTAACGACACCGAACGCCAGCCTGTACAACACCGTGTGTGTACAAAGCACCGGCAGTCAATTGTAACACAGTACACATCGGTCGACCTGAAATTTGACACTGTGATCGACGAAGCGTTTCAAAAGTACGAAAAGTGAGACCAAGTAATTTTAGATTTGATCTAAAACCTCCCAAAACCAACAGACAAAGTCCTATACTCTTACGCAGAAGATCAAAGTTTTCAAGCGTCGACTTTCTCTTCCGCGATGCACACAACCACGGCCCCTTCACAAAACGTGATGTCGATCGACTTGAATATTGGCATCGTGCTTGACCATGGATGGATTAACATGGCGTTTCAAAGTATGAAAAATGAGACTCAGTAACTTTGGACGCTTTAGATTTGATCAAAAACCTACCAAACCCATCAGACAAGGCCCTACTCTTACGCAGAAAACAAAGCTCTCAAGCGTCGACTTTCTCTTCCGCGTTTGAGCGAAACAAAAGTCGGCTTCATTCGGAAATGGTCGGCTATTCGCGGGCATAACGTAATTGTACGTTAGTCCAATTTTCGGCTTTACCCGATGTGAACGTCGGAATTTCGAATAATTCGGCCTGTGATCGGGCAAGTAAGGTTGACCTTGAGAGCGATTCCCAGTACAACACGTTCCCCATCGCGGTACTACAGTGATAGGAACAAGTTCACCGCGTAAAATTGCTAGACTACATGATGTAGCCACATCGGCACTTCTGACATATTATCACCGGCTTGCAAGGCCATAAAAAAAATCAAAATATTATTATCGAAACCAAAATTTCCGGGCCAGAGAGCGAAACAGTGCTGAAAAGTAGCCAGCCAAAATACGAAAGTAGCCGGTCAATTTGAAAATGAACACGCTGCAATCAGTTTTTGTTTTTAAAATACAAACTTATTTTACACTGACATTCAACAAAACTGGATAAATAGACATCAAATCAGGTCCAATAATCGTTATCATTCAAGGTAAACTATGAAATTTACCAGGTCCAAGGAACATATAGATGATGACAAATTTGCAATGGGGCCATCTTGAACCACGAAATAGTGGTGGTACCAGGTGTCCGGAATGGGTAAGCGTACCCTGCCAGCTAGCCGCACCCGTCAAGATTGACCAAAAGCGACAAATTCATTGTTATTTGGTGAATTCACCAAATTACTTTTGTGAGTCAAAATTTGGTATGCTGTCACTCATCATTTGAGAAACAGACAGGTCATATTTGGATACAACATCTCCATATCTACCGTAGAACTTCTTAAATGATTTCACTAATCTACTTTCTGAGAATCCTTGCCTCACTAACTTTTGAGCTAATAGGCTATGTCTCACTCGAAAGTCTTCATATGAATGGCATGCTTTTCTGTATCTGAGGAGTTGTAAAATATACACACCATAAGCTGGAGATGATGGTATATTGCTCGACAAAAAGGGAAAGTTTATGATTTCAAAATTGAAATCGTCTCTTTGTCATACAGCTTAGTATATAGTGTATTATGTCTAATTTCAAATCAATACATCTAGGTATGATGCCGAGTCCACACTTTCAGTTGTTTCTTTTATTTCTAAATCATCTGGGTAGATGTGGTGTAGATAATTGGATATACCAGGATTGTTTAAACTGATGAGATCATCAATATATCTGTGGGTGTTGTTAAATCGCTTGGCAATCCTTTTACACCCAGATTTCTGAAGTGATTGCATCAACTCTGCTTCATACGAATATAAAAATAAGTCTGCAAGAAGTGGGGCGCAGTTTGTGCCCATGGGAATGCCTATGGTTTGCCTGTAAGTAAAGTGCTAAATAAAGTGCTGTTCAAGATACCTTGCCAATGTTATGATGCCGCCGCCGCGACACGACGTCCCCACTCCAACCTCGGCTTCCTTCTTCACCTATAATTTACATTTCTCCGCCTGGGCAAATTTCTACTGAAAACCCTGCGATACTAGATTCTGTCAAATCGCGCGTAAATATCCGATATACATATCAGAGATATCACCACCTTAAAAGTTCTGGTCAAACCCGACTTCCAAGGACTGACTCTTGCTTTTATACTAGACGATACTAGATTCTGTCAAATCGCGCTAAATATCCGATATTTATCAGAGATTTCAGCCCTTTATAGATCTAGCTAAGCCAATCTAAGGGAGCCTTCAGTAATTACAGGGGGGGGGGTGGGCCGGGGGAATTTCGCAAACACCTGTACCGTAAAATGTGACCCTCCCCCCAATCCTCCTGTCTAAAATGTGATCCTCCCCCTTGTCCCACATTCTAAAACTTGACCCTCCCCCCCCAACCACTGCGGTATTCTCCCCGGGAATAACTAAAACAGTATCAGCTAATTTACATAACAATTGGTTCAATTATTATGTTAGGGACAAATTACAGAGGGGAGGTCTGGTGTTTTTGGAGGGACAGTCGCGATTTATAACGCAAGAATTTTTGAAGAGATATGGTGTTTCATACAGTTTAGGGAGGGTCAACATATTTTGTGCAACTATAAGAAGGCAAGTTGTAGCTGATTAGCTTCATCCAAAAATATCAAATCATAATACATTGAGTCTATCAGGCAAATCATTGACAATTTACCCCCACAAAACATGCTATATCTGTATTTTATATATGTTTGATAATGTATTTAAATGTACTTTGCTTGAATAGGGAAGTAAAATGAACGTTTGTGTACAAGAAATTGATTTCTGAATTTCATCTAAAATGTTGGTTCACTATCCAATGTGTTTTGATGAAATTATGAATAGTTTTTTCCAATACAAAAATAGGTAAATCTTTGCATTTGTGTACTCTTGATTATTGATATTAATTGTCTTGATAAGACTAGAGTGGTTACAAGTCTATGGTTGTGTAAGAAATTTGATTTTGGAATTTCACCAAATGTCATTCAATACACTATGCATTGGGGTCTATGATGAAACTATGAATAATTTTTTTTCAGTACAAAATTAGATAAATCTGTGCATTTATGTATGCTTGATTATTAAGATTATTGTTCTTGATAAGACTAGAATGGTTACAAGTCCATGGTTGTGCAAGAAATTTGATTTTGGAATTTCACCAAAATGTCGATTCACTATGCATAGGGGTCTATGATGAAACTATGAATAATTTTTTTCAGTACAAAATTAGATAAATCTGTGCATTTATGTATGCTTGATTATTAAGATTATTGTTCTTGATTAGACTAGAGTGGTTACAAGTCTATGGTTGTGAAAGAAATTTGATTTTGGAATCTCACCAAATGTCAATTCACTATGCATGGCGGTCTATAAGTGTGTGCGTATTTTGTTGTTGATTTCCTATTCAGGAAATATCACACGGACAATCAAAGTTTTGGCCATAATATCAGCTTCTGTCAAAAGTGACCCTCCCCCCAAGATAGGTTTATAAAAAGTGACCCTCCCCCTTGAACTGTTTTCTAAAAAGTGACCCTCCCCCAATTTCCCCCAGCCCACCCCCCCTGTAATTACTGAAGGCTCCCTAACTTCGATACTGTATAGTCTAGTAGCCGTAAATATTGGATATCATATAAAAGTGCAATGTCGCGGTGTCCCCCAACAAACGGAGCGGCAAAGGCAGAATACTGATGCCTTTCTTCGAATAACTGTCTCAGATCCTCGGTAATCGGCCATCTGTCAATCCCAGTAGAAACGCCAACAGAATACCTGTTAGCTCTGCTAAACATTATTCTGAAAAACAACACATTCGAATTTAACAACGAATTCTACAAACAAACATGTTGGTGCGCAATGGGATCGTCACCGTCACCGGAGATTGCCAATCGACATCACGTTTCATGGAATTAGAACAGGAAATCATATATGAACACACAACAAAAATATCACTATGGTGTAGATTCAGAGACGATGTTTTCCTAATCTTCATTGGAACGGATCACGAACTCCACAAATTTATAACAGTAATTTAAAAGATGCATCCTTCTTTCAAATTTTCATATGAAAGTTCTTCACACGAAATAACATATCTTAACCTAGGCATTTACAAAGGTCAACGATACAACAACGAAAACATGATACTGGACACTAGAACGCACACAAAACCAGCAGATACATTCCAGTTCTTACACAGAAAATCATGTCATCCAAAATCAACCTTCAAGGGCCTAATCAAAGGCGAAATATTAAGGTACATGAGGACATGTAACAACGAAGAGGACTTTAACAACAAAGTCAAAACATTTAATGAAAAATTGCTACAACGAGGATATTCACAACAAGAAATATCGAACATCAATGCGGAAACAAATTACGCAACACGAAGAACACATTTAAATCACAAAAAAACACACAGCAACAACACTAATAAAGTGATATTTTCTACCACACATAGTCCACATATCAAAACAAAAGACATCAAACAAGCACTCCTGAAGAACTAGGAAGAAATAGAAAAAGATCAAACGCTAAATAATTTATTCACGATGAAACTGATCATCGCATACAAAAGAAATCCAAACATTGGCGACAAGCTCATAAATGTACAAGTACACAATCTTACAGAAAAGACCGAACAAAATGAAACACAATCAACTGACTCGAATATAAATATTCTAGCCTCCTTACTGGACGAACAAAACACTGACAATGATTAAGCCACAAACAGTGAAACAAAAATCCAAGGGGAGAAAATATCAAAAAGCGACTGAGGAAGAGACCACACTGGTTTCGAAACGTAGCGTAAAAGGATCACACTGTTGTTCGACATCTAGATTACGGCTACGCCTCGCCATGGCTTATATCTACACCAATAGCCAAACGCACAAAATAAAACATGAACACAGAGAACGAAAAAATAGTGTAGGTGAAACGTGGAGCCGTTTTCCCTTTATTACAGTTCTGAACGCATCAAACGCAAGGGCTAAATGGTTAACGATGGCATTTGGTCTGCATCACAGTGATCGAAATAATCGGTGGCAATGGTGGCATTTGCCACCAAAAACTGTCAATCTGCCACCAAAATTTTTTTCTGGTGGTATTTTTCTGCCACTAAATTTTGGGACATCATGTCATCGATCCTACAGCTTGAATGAAGGAACACTAGTCTGAAGGAACACGCGTTGCCTGACGGCGGAAAAACTCATTAGCAAAAAAAAAAACCCAAACTAATTGCGACATTTTGGCATGAATGAAAACATAGCGTAAATCCAAACTTGTGATTGGCTAATCTCCATATCAATGACAGCAGCTTTTGTACATTGGACATGTTGTTGCCCTCTGTGATAGCCGCATATGCAGTCATACGGCACAAGATAAAAGCATGTTGTGACATTTTGAAAACAAAGCCAAACTGCAGCCTGCATGAATTAAATAACAATAAATACTTGCAATTCATTGGCCAGTACAGGGCTCAAAAATTCCTATCGCCCGACGCCCGTGGCTAGTGAATTTTGCGTTCGGGCAAGTAAAATCAATATGCTTCCCGTCCGACGGGCAAGTGCACCTGCGGTTGAATTAACTAATTACCAAGCTTGGACAATTCAAGCTTGAAAACGTATTTCATTAGGTCTGTACACGCCTACAATCATTGTAAGTCCTTCAACTCTCAAAAGTTTTTCTGAAAACCCTTGAAAATCCGCCAGACATCGCAAAATAATCGTTCTTGCTGTTGTAAAACACAAAAAGTCGTAAAATACAGTTTTGCGACATGTTCTCTCCGACGACACGGAGTGAACTCACAGTTTTGTATGTGTGCCGTAAAGTGGTATGCTCTTGACAGTGGTTGCCATTCTCTTTGTGCAAGTGCAGCATGAGTCGTATGACAGTCGATCGGCTTCACGCGATAGTGTAATTGCACCCTGTGCTTGGTAAATGGATGTAAACTTATTCGAAGCCATGGATCTCGGCAATGCTTACTGTTCAACGTAAATCAACACCCAGATGAAAAAGTACAAGTTTACATCGTAGTCGAAACGGGCTCAGTCGACCAAGGAGGCCACATATTGCAGCTACGTAGTGCGTGAGATGCAGACAGTTTCAAATTACGTGACCTTGGTTGTTAGGGATCGGCTCTCACTTACAGAAAACAAATCTGCACTGAAGAGTAACGAAAACGAAACTTGAATCTGCTCTCTTGACGAATACATTTATCAAATAAAACTTTGAAAGACTGCTGTGCTCAGTGAGTAAACATGTAAACAGGTAAAAGGGGTTGCAGATGTACACATGGTACATGTGCGTATGCATTGGCAGATAAACACTAGCAGAGCAGTTGTTTGTGATCTCAGCTTGATAATAAAGAGCAGCAGCCAGCTATGCACATTGTAAATCACACAATCTTATTACTCTTATGCAAAGATTTTAATTTGGATTAGGTTGTGGAAAAATTCCAAATTCAAAGATGTTTTCTAGATGGCCAAATCTACAGAAAAAACTAAAGTATTCTCACATTTCTTCTGCGACATTTCAGATTTGGTAATAGTCCTTCATTTTAACAAGAATGTAGTTCATGTTTGAATCTGTTTTTTCCCTCTTTGAATTCACTTCATATGGCCAAACTCTTGCTTTCTGTTACAAATTACTAGTACAGTTATTAGAAAGTTAGGGCAAGTAATTTTTCCTGTCGGGCAAGTAAAAATGAAATTCACGTGTCCCACGGTTGGTAAGTTTGAAAATTTTTTTCGAGGCCTGCGGTATGGTTGATTTTTGTGACGTGTACTCACCATATTTTCAAGAATTTATAAATTAGAATGAGTATGTGGCAATGACAAAATGTTGTATTATACCAATCACAAACTGCCACAGATTTTTCATAATTGCCACCTGATTTATATCCGGTGGCAAACTTTTGCCACAGAAATAAAAAAGTATTTCTTCCTGATTCAGACATTAAAGCGACGATGACTCGGTTGGTACCGCATAGCAGCAGGTAAAAAACAGAAGACAAGCAGTACGACGTCGTTCATTTCAGCCATCTTATTACCATGCCGTACGCTTGGTCATACACACCTTTTGAACTCGAGAGGGCGCATTAAGACGTCTTAAACACCAAAACAATGGCTTAATTTTGTGAGTATGGACGCAAGCGGACACAAACTATTAATCCCCTGTGTTTACAAATCACAAATAGTCTTGCAGAAGCGTTTCAATTTTTACCTGTCTGAACGTAGCATTAGAAGGAATGCTATCAGAGTATCTATAGTAAGACACTGTACTAATAATGACGTAATACAAGAATATATTTCCTAACAGGCTTGTGATTTACAATGTGGAAAATGATTCCTGGAGTCAGCGAATGATAAAATGCTACTACTGTTCCTTTGAAATTTGTTTTCTGCACATTTCAAATCCGGTAAAATTATTTTGGTATAATGAAGGAGTATGAAAAACAAAGTTGTTATGTTGACATTGTCCTAAAAGCTTTTGGTCCTTCATCAACTGTATATGTCAATTAATTCTTAGAACTTATGAATGTTTATCAGCACAGTCAGGTTGGCGCTGTGAAATCCGGCAATTTTGGTTGAACTCAAAAATGCATACATTTATGGCCTAGTTATCAGGACTTATAAATCAGCACTGCTTCAGTCACTTAAATGACAATTGATCAAAATGAACTGCCAGTATTACTCACTGATTTGAAATAAAAAATCTTAAAAAAGCGAATGGAGCTGCACTGTATTAGTTGGGTACATTTAACCCATAGACGGTGCAGCAGTAGTTTAACAGAAACGATATTTTCAGCAAGTATCAAACAGACATAGTTACAGCATAACGGCTGGTGCTCTTTCAACAAAGTCAGCTGATATGTGGGAGCCAATGGGGTGTCAGCAAACAATCAAGCAGCCCAATACAAACATATTAAAAGTAACGACTTTCAAGAGCTAGTGGGGAGGGGTAAAAACACATGATTTTCGGAAAAGTTCCATCCAAGCAGACTATGTCGCTGAGGAACAGTGCCTTGACAACGCGATGACGTGAACGCTCAATGTTTGATATACTTTAATAAAGTTTACTTCACACACGGTTGACGCAATTGGATGGCCATACCATAACGCCTTACCGGTGCAGAAAATATGGAATGACTACCGTGAATACAAACACTTCTATCAGACACGCAACAAGTTGATATCTGATATTCGACCCATTTCAATTTTCTATAGTAACTGGCCTTGCTATGAATGTAATCTGTACATGTCAGACAATTAGCATAAAGTCAAGAAACAGCGATTTGTACAAGGAAGTAGCTGGCTGAATATGACCTTACACGACCTTTGAGCGTATTGTTCACACAGTCGGAGAGCCGTACACACCTGCACCTAGTGCACCTGCTGACGCGTTACAAAGGCTAAGTTATTTCAGATATCGTTTATTCCGTAAATCGTGCCAACTACTGTTCCGTTGTTATTGGCGTACTTATGTCTGTAATAATGGAAACTGTTGCAGCCTACCTGTTTTTAGGTTATTGCAGTGGAGACGGCCGATGGTGTATAGATGTTGCGTCCTCTTCAAGGGCGGCCATTTTGTGAATTTCATCACAACGGTATTGCGCCATCTACGTCGATATCAGGTTTTCAGTAAAATTGCAGTCAACGGCAACCAGCGGCAAGAGAATGTTAACGTTGGAAAGCAATTTCCTTCGCCTACTTTTACAGGAAAGCAAGAATATATAAATAAATAAAAAAGAACAAATAAACAAATAAATAAATAATTAAATAAATAAATAATGTAAGAGAAAACGAATTGAATTAGAATTGAAATAATTGACTGAACAATACATATAACATTAGAGATGTACTTTAGTGAGTATATTTATTTATTTATTTATTACTTTATTAATTAATTAATTACTATATTTATTTATTTATTTATTTGTTTGTTCGTTTTCTTCTTAATTTGTTTATTTATATGCCCTGGTATTCATGTATTTTCCAGGCATGGTAATTTTGCTGTTGCGCAATGCATGTAAGCAATGTTAAAACATGCAAGAGCTGTCCTGTACAGGTAAAAGCTTGTGAGCTATGTGTAAAATACGGAGGCCCCTACACGTCAAAAGAATTATGTTACTTTGAAAAAATAAATTCTTATTTTTCTGGACAATATATTTAATAACTATGAGATTTTATTTCCCAAAACAAACTTAAATGTTTTTGGATGTCGCTGTTGTTGTGAGGTACAAAATTCTATTTTTGACAAACTAAACTTTCAAATTTTGACAGTACAACTTCTTTTTAGGGGCACAACTCTTATTACGAGAACGAAACTATAATTCTGGTGGAAAAGAAAACTCTAATGCTGGCATACACGATTCTCTAATTTTTGCGGGTACAACTCTGACATACTTTGCGTAGGTTTATTTTCAAGGTACTAAGTACTTTAATTCTTTAAAAACTTCTATTCTTTTGTAAGTAAACTTTTAATATTTTGTAAGAAGTTCTGCTTTACAAGCATTAATATTTAAGGTAATCTTACCTTTTGCATTTTACAATAGTAAGTTTTAAATACTCAAAAACAAAATTTATTTCAGAAGAATGACCATTTAATTTGTGATGAGATTTTGTTTTGTTTTTTGAAGAGTAAACTTTTAATAGATATATTAATAGCTGTGTGATTTATTCAGATATCACTCCTAATACTTATAAAATATTGAAGAAATATGTTGGTTTATAAAAAAATATTTATATCACATGAAGTTTTAATTTATTAAGCGTTTGTTTCATTTTTTTAATGAACAATATTTTTCCCTGTGAAACTTTTCTTTTACACTAAGTAAGTTTTTAATCTAACTTCCCGTCGCACAACTTCTGTGAGGTTGCGATTTCTATACTGGCCAGGCTGACTCTTTTGTGAGGGCGCTGTTTTGAGGACTCTGCATGCAAACTTTTTTCCTGGGATGACAAAATGTATTTCGAAAAAGCAAAGTCCCACAATTCTCATATAAAAGGACCTTGTAGGGATACATAGACCCATCAAACAAGTGCTATGCATGGCTATGCTGCCCGAAGCAGGATCTAGTTTATTTCATGGAGTAAAGTCTATTACCTCCATGATGTATTCCACACAAAACATCTCGTTTTGTATGCACTCTCATTCATTCAATTAAACACCCAACTCACGATCTGGCTCACAAACTTTATTCACCTCCACTACAGTAGCAATTCATACACCCACAAGTGTTTCCTCCGACATGACTGACCAATCACTAGTCAGTAAATTCCCGCCTCTGGCTTACTTCATTTGTAGCAAACAGTTATACACTGGCCGCCACAGGCCCGAAAACGGCTACATCTGCCGCTGCCGACAAAATAATATTTTGACGCTTTACTACGAACCGCTATGAAATATTAACTGATCAATTCATTCACTAGATCGTAACCTAACAGTTGAAAACGGTAGCCCTGCGTACCTTGCTGTGTGTTCCTGGCGTGCGGCGTTCAAGTTGGAGACTCGTAAACGCCGGTAACATACAGCATCGTACGCAGGGTAAGACAACAGTATGTACGAAATTGTGAAGTTGCCTTCATCTCCTTTATCGTACCCCCCCCCCCCCCCCCCCCGAGTACCAACTCGAAGTTAAGAGCATTGCTGTAGCTCGAGGTTTAGCTGGGGTATTTGATCGGAAGACAAAACTTTGTATTTTTCCGTCCGACCAAAATACCCAGGCGAAACCTCGAGCTACAGCACTGCCGCCGCTCAAAGTTTTGACCCGTTTGCGTGTCCGTAACAACGATGAAGTCAGGTATGGTTGTCTTGGAGACACTGGCTCGTTAATGCTCGCTAGTTCAGGAGGTTAAGTAAGGTATTGCATGGTGGTATACTTTCTTTTTATCTTTTATTGTAAAATATCATCCCGACTGACGGGGGAAACCCCGATGTACAACAAATCTGCTCTTTACATTAATCTATTAATTCTCTCAAAAGCATGCAGTATGTCAACTCTTAAGTGCATCTCTTTAAGAAGATCGTATCTTACATTGAATTCGTTTTTGAAAACCGTCTCGATAGGAGCATTTACATTAGCAATCCAGTATATATGGATACTCAATTTTCCAACTAAAATTAAGAATTTCACAGATTTTCTATGTGTGTCAGTAATGGTACTTACGTTACACTCTGTGAAAATAATATTTGATGGTGATTTTTCAATTTCTTTCCCTACAAATCTTTTAATAACGTTTTTGCTCTGGTCCAGCATCTTACAGCAATTGAACAATTTAAAAATCTATGTTCCAAGGAATATATTTCTTGGCAAACGAACACAGCATTGTATCTTTTATCTTCCAAAAATATAAATATTTTTTACATGGGAGTAGACGGTGCAAAAGCTGCCATTGGAACTCTCTCTCAGTTTAAGTTCATTTGTAATATCATACACATTTTTCCAAATAAGATTGATTTCCGATTCTCTAGGAGTTACATTTAAATTGTGAAATCATTTCAAAAGCTGGTGCATAGGAGGTTCTGTACGCTTTCGTATGAGAATGGAATACAGTGTCTTACATGTCAATTTGTTCAGTGGAATTTTACTATTATTGGCAAAAATGGAGTAAAAACAACAAGAAGATTTGTACTCCATGCTGGCCGAAGGTGCACAAATTCGCTCTAAAGCGCGTTGGGTGGAAAAAGGCGAGAGAAGTCAAAGTATTTTTTAGGTTTAGAAAAAAGTAACGCAACGAAGAAAGAGATGAAATCACTTTGCACAAGTGATGATACGCGCGTGTTTGATACGAAGAAATTTTATGGGGTCAGAAGAAGTTTTACAGTGACTTATATAAGGCTAAAGATAAGGCTAAAGATGTTTCACTAAAGGATTTTCTTGGTGAAACGCCCATTCCCCAACTCTCTGACGACCAGAATAGTATTTGTGAAGGCGAATTATCAGAAAATGAGTGTCTTGCAGCCCTCAATAGCATGGCAGTAAACAAATCTCCAGGCTCAGATGGTTTAACTGTTGAATTTTACCGTTGTTTTTGGCATGAAATTTGTGATTTGTTAGTCGCTTCTTTAAACGAAGCCTACAGAAGTGGTGTCATGTCAGTCTCTCAGAAACGAGATGTGCTGACTCTCCTTCATAAAAAGGGTTCAGAAGATGATTTGAATAACTGGCGTCCAATTTCCCTTCTCAACACAGACTATAAAATAGCTACCAAGGCCCTGTCCAATCGATTAAAACTTGTTCTTCCATCTTTAATCCACAGAGATCAAACAGGGTATCTAAAGGGACGTTTTATTGGCGAGAATATTAGACTGATTGCTGATATCTTTCATTATTCGAAAAAACACAATAAGAATGGTGCCACAATTTTTGTTGATTATGATAAGGCTTTTGATAGTGTCAATTGGAATTATATTAATGAAGTTTTACTTGCCATAGATTTTAGACAATCTTTTCGTCAGTGGATGAAAATACTTTACAATGACACCCAGAGCTATATTCTGTACAAGGGTTGATGCTCTGAATACTTCAATCTTCAAAGAGGTGTCAGGCAGGGCTGTTCGTTGTCGATCCTGTTATTTGTATTGGCGATCGATTTTTAGCATGTAAAATTAGGTATGACAAAAGCATCAAAGGTTTTAAATTACCTGGTCCAAACAACACAATACGTGAAGCAAAGATTTCATTATTAGCAGATGACACAACTATTTTTGTTGAAGATATTGCCTCTGTTGAATCAGTTCTTACAGTTATGGAAAACTTTCACAAATGTAGCGGGTTAAAGCTGAATAAGAAGAAAACGACAGGGGTTCTGTTGGGCAAGTTTAGACACAAGGATGTGAAAGTTGGTGACATTAAATGGACTACAAACCCTGTGAAAACACTGGGTGTATATTTTGGTTATGATGATATACTGTGCAAGAAATTAAATTGGGAAGAAAAAGTGAAATCACTCGAAAACTTGTCTTGGGGAAGGCACCACCTTACAATTTATGGGCGTATCGTTATTTCAAAATCTTTTGCTGTATCAAAGATAATGTACCTTGCTTCTGTAATTGGTATACCAGAAGATATATGTCAGAAAGTCCAAAGTCTTATTCGACATCTTTGTCAAACGAAAAAGAAAAATTTCAAACAAAGTGCTTGAAAGATGTTGCAAATGCGGAGATACCAAACATATCAATGTAAAATGTCAAGTGCAAGCACTGCAGGCTATGTGGGTGAAAAGATTAGTGGAAAGTAAAGACACGACATGGACAGCGTTACCATGGTCGTACTTTTATCTTGATAATAACACAAATTTATTACAGCAACACACTCTATGGCGTGTTGTCCCAAACTGCATTGTAGCTGCTTTACCAGTTTTCTATGTTAATGTTTTGAACGCTTGGTATGATGTGAATCACAGTGTGACCATGCATATCGTCACTTCTACTTGGCTGGTCTAGGAAATTTTTTTGTTTAGCATGGTGGTATACTTTTACTTCCGCCGAAGTTAAAATAACTTTTTGCACATATCGGGAAAAACATATTTTACTCCTCTCAACTCGGTGGCACTTGTTGTATTTGCTGTGCATATAGATAAGTGCGCCCTCACGTAAAAATATTGCTCCGGAAACTTAAGTTGCGCCTTTAAGTTTGACTCTTTCATAAGTTTCTTTCTTGTATTTTTAATTAACGGACTTCAGTTTTACCAAATAATTCAATCATTCTCAAATGTAGAAAATGTATCTAAAATGAATTAATTTTAATTTCGCGCCATTACATAAAAATGCAAAACCAGTTTTCCATTGAGAAATTAATTTTACTCTAGCTTTTCTTTAAAGAATTTACGTTTTCTGCTCTAAGAACATAGAGGTTATATAATCCACTTACAATAAACACTTCGTACTCAGCAAGAAATCTTAACAGAGTTTGATTAGGTACTTTTCTCACAAAGTTTACTTTTGCGTTACAAAGCAAAAACTCCTTAGGATAAACAAATACATTGTTCAAGTTAAAGTTAAGTTTATTTTGTTAAAAGTAAAACTCTGATTTAGTTAACAGTTTTAAAAATATAGTTTACCTCAGCATAAAGTTTCCCGTACAGAATTAAATTTTTGCTTTGGAGAAATAAAATCTCTTACAAATATTAAAAATATTGTCAAGAAAAATTAAGTTTATTTTTAACAATATTAAACATCTTGTCGAAACAATTGTAGCTTATATTCAAGTAAAGTTCCGTGTGACGCGTAGGGCCCAATGTAGTAAGATGAGTTAGCTCGTTCCAAGGCTTGTGTTTAAATTTAATGTTGGATTGAGATTTTGACTATCTTAGCGACTGCTACTTATCAAGGAAATCTGTAAATCAGGTAATTATATCATTTGATATCAAATATGTTAAAGCGTAAGAAAATGGACCAAAAACAAAACTATGTTCTCACAAATACCTTTACTAAAAACTTTATGCCAGGCTAGCATTGCTGGAAGGTTGTGATAGGCTTGATATATAAATTTTGTACATGTGGTGGAGATGAATTGGCCTAATAACACCACTTTATTAGTCAATGGTCTTTTCAAGGGAGACAACGGGTGGACTGGTAAGGGACAGTCTAAGAAATACAGCATTAACGCCTTAAATATGAAATTTTGGTATCATGGTTGGTCTGACATATAGATAAACCTTGTACAGCATTGAATGTGTCAAGTATGTCAAGTACACATGGGTCAAGGTCAAGACACTGGTCCAGACGTTTAGCATTTCAGTGTATCTCAGTATCATCTTTTACAAATATTTAACAAATTGTCAAGGGAGATCTGATAAAATTACTTTAAAGTTGGCAACAACTTGAATACTTCAGATTTTGACAAAGTCACTTCTTGACTAACAGACTATATTTTCCCTCCAAAATGACATATGGGAAATAAGATGTTTCAGCCACTAGACAAAATGTATTAACAAGTTGTGAGAAGAATAATTGAAAATTTATGAGATTTTCACAATATTTTTCTTGGAAATCATATAAAAGTCCAGCGATTTTTTACATTTCGGTCATTTATTTTTATATTAATTGGTCGTGTCATATTATTGTATTTAAGACATGGTGTCTGTTCTGGAGATAATTACTCTTTCTGGTTATGCAGAAAAATACAAAAGGTTTCAGTCAGAAGTAGAAATTTACTCGCCTATCTAATGTAGCTGTGCAAGCCAGATGTACGTATGTACGTATATATATCCAACATGTCCGTAATTGCAAATGTCGGCTGTATTAAACACGCCAAACAGAAGTCGTCCAAGAGGTAGTCCATAATATGAACATTTTGCAGCCACGGTGCCTTTAAAGAGAAACACTCACACGAAAGTCGTCTGCAGGTGCGAAAATTGGCATAAAAGATAACAGTTTCCGTGAAAACAATGAAAAACATTCTTGCGATTCATCAATCTCAAAATATCTAATTTTCCGTCCCTTACCACAACTTTGTCAAATTCAAAAGTGCATTATTGTCATGACCGACACAAGTGCGGCAGAAAGTATTACAATAAAACTTTTCTAGATGCAAAAGATATTTCTTCCATCATGTAAATTATTAAAAAAATGCGTGTGAAATTGCACAATCAAACAAATGGAATAACAGCCATGCATAAATAATATCATATGCTGATAAAAATTTTACTCCTCTACTTCATGTCTATGGCTTCATATCAATTCAAAAAAACTTTCTTTTTATTCTACATATAAATTTCTATTTTTCAAATAACAGTTTATAACCAAATCAGCATTTGACATCTCGTCTTACATTTTACCAAATCCACTATTTTTGTTTTAATTTGGTTCGCATCCTTCCGATAATACACTAAATCATTCGACAAAACGCTTTGTTATGTTTTACCCCATACTCTTTTCTTTCACACAACCAGGAAACGTTTGAACGTACGCGTGTTGTTGTTGAACATTCAACAAGGTAGCAGAGCAGTCTCTATTTTTAGCTGAACCGACTAAAACTTCCTTAGTTTCCGTCGATACAAACATTGATCTAAGAAATGGTTTATTTTGTTATTAAAAATATCGATTCAAATTTCAATTTTTGTATTTTAAACTCATCAACTTCAGTTTAAGCAACTAAGCAGTATAAAAACTATGAGTATTTCATACTACAGTGACCTCCGTGCATTAACTATATGTTTTGTTTATATTACACCACTGTACAAGAATGACTGATACGTCTTGAATGAAGTGACGTGCGCGACAGAAACTATGGATTCTGTGATATTAGAGAAAGTAACGGGTCAAAAGTAAACTTGATCGAAATAACATATCTATCATCCAAAGCCAAGGCGAATCTGATACTATATTAAAGAGGAGTTTTGACAAATGAGAGAGCTATTATTCCTATTCGATCTTTGGAATAAGGAGCAGCCTAAGTAAAAATACACAAAAATCTTCACATCCAAGTTATAAATTTTTTGAAGTACATGTTTGAAGAAAAACGATAAGAGGGGAAAAAACATCGGAACACTGTCATTTTAGTAACATCTGTAAATAAACGTGTTCCTACGATCTCGGCAATTTTACAGGTATTTTGAAAATTTGATTAAATCATAGAGAAACATAGAGTGGCAACGGGTATTGTTTAAGGCGTGAAGCGGTTACGTAACCCATCCATGTTCGCCTCGCCTCAGATTGCTCTCGCCTCTCTTTTCCGAAGAGTGCCGACCATGAATCCTTCGGTAATTTTCGGATTTTCGCCAATTGTTAACCGAAAGTAAGTTCGGCAAAGTTTGTGTTGTTGTTGTCGTGTGGTGCTGAGCAGAATTGACGTGCTGGCGAAAACGGGAGTGTTTTGAGCTTCAGGAAAATGAGTTTTACCGTTTTAAAAATTCCTCTCATATTTTTATGAATTATAATGAGTGTGTTTGAACCACATTTGAAAGTCTTTTATCGATACTGTCTGGTTTTACTCAATGGTTTACGGTCAGTTGTACCCTCTTTTACACAGGCGTCAAGGAAGGACATGTTTATGAAACTGCTGGCGTGTTACGTTTTGATTGGCGTAAAGCAGTGTTTCTGGCCTGAGAGCTCACAAAGTAACTGTGGTTGCTACGCGACTGGCAGTACGACGCCATCTCGTCGTATTTTTCACATAATCTCGTGCAATTATCAACCATAAACAAAGTCTCCAAAAAGTTTAACACCTTTGAAGCTCATTTTAATATGAAAAGCCAATAGTCTACCGAGACGACCATGGAACAAAAGGCATGCAAGTGTTGCCACTCTGTCTATGTTTCTCTGTGATCAAATGTAGTAAATTGTCGTCTCCCCAATAATTGAATAATTTGATATATTACATCATTTCTATCATTATCGTATTCGTCTCAGATTAAGGTTCCAAGACAAGAAATTGACCATTTTAAACTAACAATTCTCTAGTGTTTAATAAGCTCAGATCCCCCGTAAATTGTATATTTTCGGAAAGCCTAGATATAGGGGAACATTTTAGTTACCATAGTGTCACCATTATTTACATAACTAGCACGTGACAGGTAATTTGCATAACCTTTCAAAAATCGGTTTTCCCTATGTTTTGTTTCAATGCTTTGAGATATGTGGCTGAAATTCATATGAGTGCAAGCTATCCTACAGGTCTTCAAAAGTGTGTCTCAGAATTTTTTTAAACCTTCTTAAACAGTTTTTATGCCAGAAAAACTTCCAGGGCAGTGAATTTTACCATAGTTGATTTCTTTAAAATAAGCAAGATAAAAAAATCTGAGACACACTTTGAAAGAGCATTGTGACAGCTTGCATTCCGCCAAGTTTGAGTCAGATATTTTGAAGTATTGAGACAAAACATAGGGAAAACCGACTTTTGAAAGGTTATGCAAATTATCTTGTCACGTGATAGTTATGTAAACAATGGTGACACTGTGGTTCCCAAAATGTTCCCATATATGTAGGCTTTCAGAAAATGTATACTTTACGGGGGTTCTGAGTTTATTAACCGTTAGAGAATTGTTAGATTAAAAAGGTCACATTTCTTGTCTTGGAACCTTAAATACGAAACTACTATGGACAATACGTTTAAAGGTTGGATGAGTTTGACTTAAAAGTGGGTAAAATGATACATACAAATATGGAATTTCCATAATAGTTTTCACAATACAGAATTATTGGACAAACACATTGCGTACAATGCATCACCATAACGCGTTATCTGCACTGTTATGCCATAACTTTATTTTAATGAGCACATGTAAGCCGGACTATTTTTGTTTGTGAACAACAATTATTTCGAAAACAAACCGAATATCCTCGTTCAATTGCAAGCACGAAATAAAACTTTTCGGCATGCAAGATTTAACAGACGATAGCTACGACAAAGCTTACTATCTATTGTATTTTACTTAAAACAGGTCATTTTGCGTTGTTCTTTCCTACCGCAATTCCTCCGATAAGCTTTTACTATTCCGTACGTGCACTAGCGCTTTGCCCAGTACTCGAGTAAACAACACACTACCAAATCAGAACCGGTGTAGTGGCGCCGTTAGCCAACGAGAATTGAATGTCATTATCGTACATCAAACCTGATTACAAAAAGGAAGTTGATCATCATTCCGCTAAACTTCAGACAATGCACAGTTTCAGGCACTGTTTCTGTGTGTTTTCAGTCGTAACATATGTAATAAGGTAGAGTACAATCAACGGCAAAAATTGGAAGCCTGGCCTACTATCGAGAAGGTGGTATAGGTTTCATGTATTACCAGTATTTTTTCCCCATTTCTGAATTCTTCACTGTGTTACGTGAGAAAAAATGGAAAAGTAACGAATTTCTTTTAAAACAAAATTTATTACAAAAAATTAAAACTAATCAATAAGTCAAGGGGCAAGGTAAAAGCCGTAAAAGTTTACAGGCTACATATCTTAGCTGGGACGGCACAAAGCCCCAGAGTTGAGTCAGGCACTGAGACAGACCATCGAGTGAGTAAGCAGTCCTTGGCTTGAAGGCTTGAGTGCAAAATCCACAGTAGTGCAAGGTCTACAGTATAAACCCAGCATGGCAGTGAAGGTCTTGAAAAATCTTCAAATTAATACTGCTCGAGTTTCCAACGTCTTGAAGTAACAAGTCAGTGACACGATCCCAAATGTCTGCCTGAAAACTGTGCCACCCCGTTTTTATATTTGAACAGTTATATAAAAGAACAATCTAGAACTTCTATTCCATTGATATTCTAATTACTTACTTAAATATCTTCATTTTTAAATAACACAATTGAATTTCCAGAAGGTTCCAAACATGACTAATTGAATACAAGGTTGTGAAGGACAGTGACCTTCAGAATGTTCGAGACTAATTAAACTCAGGTCTTGAGTATAATAAGATGAAGTTGAAAATGTAAGTGAATACTGAAGAAAGCGAACATTCAGTGGCATCTTTTGAAGTAGCGATTTTCAGTGTACCCACGAAAATTGCTCCAACTTTATTACTTTTCCTCGGCAATATAGAGATCACAATGTTAAAGGGGTTAGTGCAAAGTTTGAATTCAGAAATATTGTAACATATCATTTCAAGTATTGAGCTTTCTTTTAGTTTGAAATTTGCCTTCTCTACTCATGTGGATTATGGGCGTGGTTTTCAACAAGATGTGGACCAACCAAGCTCGTGTAGCCTTGGGCTAAACAATGAACACTTCTGTATGAAGTTGCTGCATAAATCCTACTACGAGGCGGAAGAACAAAATAGCAAATTGCACGTACAGGCTAAAATTAAGTTTGTTGCTGTTTTTATAAGATTCTGGGTAAAGATACATGACAAATTTGATTAACCCAATATAATTTACTACTCATATCGGTGTTCATGTCATTTATGCCGTGCCAGATATTCAGTAAAACGCTGTCCAATTGGGTCACACTAATTGTGCAGAAAATGAAAGACGGTATTTCTGAATACAAAAATGATGAGAAAAGTATTTTTAGTATCAACTTGATTGAAATAAAGTGTGATCTCTTGAGAATAGGATGATTGACAACATTATGGGTTGAACACAACCATTTTTATTACATTTTTATTACAAATTTGAGAGAAGGAAAGTATTTACTGCAAAATATGGCAAGAACGTTACACAGAATACAGTAGAGAAGAAAGGTTTTTTTTTCGTTACAGAATAACCTCTTGTCCTTCACGTTATTCTGTCGTAAATTGATTGCATATACTCCATCTTTTCCAGCACTGAAAATGTTGCCATTCGACTTATTATGTTTACAAAATATACCTTTTACTACATAAATTAAGTTTCTTTTTGTCCTTCAATGTCCCTACTTTCTATTAAAGCCCCGCTCAATTATCAGATTTATCTAGGTAATATAAATATTATATATTTGATGAAATGTTCAATAAAAAACAAAAGAATGCCAAACTGTTAATTGGCTGTTGACACATTCCCTAAAGCGAGAACCTTGTATTGAGAAGGGCACCTTTAAAGGATACGTAGAGGGACTTCGTTGTCCTTTATCACAATACGATTCAATATGGCCACCAGGTCTGGGTATAGAGTTGACCTTTAAGAACCTATCAGATCAGAGAGCTGTCTGAAGGCTTTGACCTCTGCCTCTCAACTTAAACTTAACATACTTAATTTAATATCAAAGCTTCACTTCACCCTAATTAAGAGTTCAAGACTCTATCTCACATATATTCATTGTGTTACTCAATGCCATAATGAAATCTTATTTTTTGCTTGATAATTACTTGAAAATTTCAAGGAATTTGGTTAAAAAAATACCCAAATTCGTGTCAATGGTTGAAATTGGAAAGCTGTGAGTGAATCTGGGAATACCTCTGACTTCAGACCAACAGTTCTGGCCTCTGACATCTGCCGCTCTTCAAAGTTAACTCTACTTTGTGCCTACTGCTTATAGGAATCTAGACAAGGGTTCACAGTATTATACATTACTTACAACCCAATATCACCTCCTGTTCCTTGTGTCTTATCAGCATTGTGTCATTTGTTCTATTAGACACTTGGTGGCGACCTCATAACCAGATTCAAATGATAATAACACTGATATGACAAAGGAACTTGTGGTATTGAAGAATAACCTATAAGAACCATAAAAATTTTCATTAATAGTTTGCTGGAGGAAAATGATATACACTAAAGAATATGCATATTTTTTGCTAATTTCAAAACGTATACAATATTCAGCTTCCTATAACATTTACATTCAGTTGCTAGTAGGTAAAATGATGAAAATGTTGACTGGTTGACAAAAAATGTGACCTATTGACAAACTACCATACATTTCATTGACAGAGGAGCCCACACAAGTTACTTGCATACCATAACACACCAACTACTTGATAACATATGAGCACACGCAGTTAGAAATAGTTATACGCACACAAATTAGTTAAGTTTGAACAAGTATTTTTTATTGGACTAAAAAGATACATCTTGTTTCACTAGACAAACATTCCTTCTTTCAAATTTTGCTAATAATGTGGGTATAATCCCAGTAGACTCAAATCTGATTATTGTCCCTGTGTGAATTTAAACCCAGCAATGTAATCAATATGTACATAAATATCAAGTAAGGAAAATACAATATACCGGTATATGATATAAAATAATTATTTTACAGATACCTTCTACTTTCTTATACTTTTCTCATAAGACTTCTTTAGTGACAATGAGAACATTTCTTAGAGATTACAATGATGTAAAATACAAGTAACTTCAGAATGAACAGTCACAAAAATAAAGTCAATACATGACAAGATTAAACACTCAGTGAAACATTTTACCGTCAGTACCAAAGAAATCAAGTTCAATAATTCAAGTATACAATTTCCCCTATGCATAGCTGAACAAACACTGTTACATAAAGTTTTGACTAATGAAATCTTTTAATTGGCAGGTGCCTTTCATACAGATAAGGAAAGCAACTTTCCCTCACATAGTGGCAATGTCCATTTGTCATAATCAAGCAAGTCGGAAGAGGAAAAATCCATTTTGTCTAGAAGTCACAAAAGAAATCACATATTCGCATTCTGCAAAGACATATACTGGGAATAACTTAAAGACAACAACTAACCAGGTGGTTTTGCCAAACTATTCACAAATTTCTAAATGATTGATCATGTTAGGTACTTCCTCTTAATGGTAAGCCAGCAAATTAAATTCTGTTCTGATATTAAAATAATGACATGACACTATTTTCAACATAATATAAAGATGCCAGTGTCTGTGGTAATAAGTATGTATATTTGGCACTCTGGGAGAGGCAAAAAGTCAAGCAAACATGTGTTACCCCATGCTGCCAAAATAGCTTTTGATAAGTTTGTTTCCAATAGCAACAAAAGTTATCATAAATACATTATACCGGGTACTGAATAGGTACACTGTATATTTAAAAATATAGCCACACTACAGAAAAATAACATTTAAGAGAAATAGTCAGACTTAATAATATCTCACAAGGTGAAAAAGTTACAACCTTCAATCTTTAAAAATCTCATAAAATACAAGTTACTGTCACTAGTACAGAAATTTGCGAGAATTTTGCGAGAAATGGACACTTTCTCGCTTTATTGCAAGAAGTAAGCGAGAATACATACTTTCTCGCAATCAAGCTGCGAGAACTGTGCTTTCTTGCATGCATCTGCGAGAAATTGAATTCTCGCAATCAATCAGTGAGAACTCGCTCTGCATCTGCGAGAAATTGTAAAATTTTTGTGAAATACTTACACAGAAGAATACAGTTTCTGGTAGATGCAGAGCGAGAAAACAAATTTCTCGCCGATTGATTGCAAGAATTCAGTTTCTTGCAGATGCTGAGCGAGAAAACACAGGTCTCGCCAGCTGATTGACAGAAAATTACATTCTCGCTAGTTTATTGCGAGAAAGTATGTATTCTCGCTTACTTCTTGCAAAAGAGCAAGAAAGTGTCCATTTCTCGCAAATTTCTTGCAAATTTCTGTACTAGTGTGTCTCTTTAAGCATTGTCTTCTATAATGGTTATCTTGATGTCATAAAACCTTGCATGTATTGTCATTTATGCAATGCCTTGCAATGTTTAAATCCTGTGACTTGACATCTATCTAACCATCATCAAAATGACAACGATTTGGTATTATTGCATTGTCATGATGTGTACAAGTTAAATTCTACTTGCACATGTAGTTGAATAAATTATGTAGACAAGCTGAGCCATTATGCAAACAGAAAGAATCACATAATTTACATCTGTTTTGCACAGGAAATACAATGTACGGGTAGATAAACACTTAATACAAAAACAATCTGATCAATTCTGACCTGACCTTGAATCGACTGTAGGTTCCACATATCAATTATATGACATGGTAGCAAATAATAATAAATGCAATATGAAATGAATCCTCTGTTTTAAACCTATATCATCTGACCAGGTTAACAATGTCTCAAAATCTTGACAACTCTACCACAATTTGACAATTCTGTAACACGCATATTGAAAGACCAGAGGCAACTGAATGAACGAGTTTGGCTTTTATATCAAATCTGGGTGTCAAATGGAAATATACATTGCTTATAATGGAAACTACAAAAAAGATCAGTGGCATGGCTATTGTTATTATATGACATAGATTGGACATATATATTCATTATGTTGACAAAAACACAATGAGACAGAGTAACGCTTAGTGTACAGTTCTCTTCGAAACAAAAATGTATCCAAGACTCAAAATTGAGACTGAAATGAAACTCTAAGGTGACCAAGTACTTTTTCATTGGTCACTTTAAGCGGCCAATGAAATGATAGGTGACCAGGTATTTTTTCACTGGCCACAACACCGCTCTAAATCAACATAAATGATTGTTAGTGTTACAGGTCATGGAATCTTGGGAAATTAGATCAGTGGTTTTAATGTGGAGAATGTAATTACCCTATTATCTACATGATGTATAAATACTCTGTTCTCAAGAACATTCTCATCTCCCTTCCCTCCGATACTCAAGCTGGTACACTATACCTTACAAATATATTCTACGGTATTCCTACAGGTACACTACTGCTATATCTGCATAGTATATACAAACACAAAAAGTATTCAACATACAGTTCATAGGTGCACTCAGACTCCATACTAGTTTTGACAGATATGACGTTAGTTCACAGTATGTAGCCATCAATCTTAGAAGACGTCATAAAAATACTAATCACTAATTTAATCTGTATATGTGTAATGCTTTGGATTTTTTACATTCCCGCATGTCCTAAAATTTGACAATATAATGAGCAGTTTATTGCACACAGTATTCTTTTTCCACCCTTTTTTTTTTTTTTTTTTTTTTTTTTAATTTTTTTTAGTGAAAGAACTACACAAAAACAGTACAACACAAAAGACAAAACAACAAGCGAGGTCAGTAAAGATTATCATACAATATGAAAAAAAAGACTATTACAACTCACAATGCAAAAGTACGGCCCATTTTGTTTCATATTGATTTACAGTTTTTCTATATTTTGCAAGTTTACATTCAACAGAGCGGACTTCTCCAATCTTATCCATGAATAAACGAAAATTCAGAGGATGAGAATGAAATCTAGCTGTATAAATTAATTTGTAGTATTTACAGTATAATCTGTAGGTAACAGTCTAGTGTTCAATTCTGATGGTAACAGAAAGTTATCATATGGTGGTGAATTAGTCCTAACAGTTTAAAACAGATAACTCCATGTACACTAATGTGTAGAAGTATCCATGTATGGGCCTACACCTAGACTGACTAAAATGTCTTCCTTTCAGGTCGCTAGTATCAGTTTTTTGCTGAATTGTCAGACTGGAAACCAGTTCTCGTTGTATTCTGCAACCCAACTGCCACAATGATTAGCTTTTGATCTTTCGACTTGGCATGAGAATACTGAAAGGTATACTGATATTTGCCAACACACTAGTGATTTGGCTGCATCCAATGGTTGGAAATGTTCTCTTGTGCAATCTATTAAATCACTTTCCATTTAACGGCAGTGGCCTGCTGTTGGTCAATCTGCCCAACCTGATTACCCGTCAACAAGTTCACAACCACCATTGATATCAATTGGTTTGGGCTACGTCATGGTGGCGAAAGGGTTACCTGACTGTGCTTAATTTAAAACTTGCCATAAACATTGTAAGTCATGATACTGACACAAGAGCAGATGGTGTCAGTCTCCTGAGAAGATGGGCAAATTTGAGTTTGAAAGGAGTAAAGAAAGGCAATTTGTAATCAGAATGAGTAGATGAAGGATGGACCTTCAGAATTACCGGTATGTCCCTAAAGCAACTAACAAGTGAAGAGATTTAAACCTACTATCAAAGTATTTCAAGGAAAACTGTTTGCCTACTCCATGCCAAGAATGCTGTTCTATCCGTGTCCAACTCTAGGCAAGAGAGGTCAGTCTGACTGACAGGATATAGCTGTGAAGACTGGATGCATTTTTCACATGGTAAGTTTCTGCCTGTAAATATATCTTGGTCACTAATATTTTCATTTCATCAACTTTTATTTGTACTTATAAAGCTTGTAAAAATGACTTGACACCATTTTTCTTACTTGAAATGAAAAATATTTAAAATAGTAATATAACTGGGAAGAAGAAGTTTTCAGATATTTGTGTCTGAATGAATTTTTGTCAATTTTAGCAGGCCAACTTTTCCCAATGACAGCACAAATACAGTCATTTTCCTCCATACAGATCCATGTTACTATCATGATGAATGACTTTTCCAACAAGGGTAACACAATTGTTTATTCACTTCTCCATAATGGTGTTAGGCCTTCCTTCTGAGAAACCCATAACAAATAACTTTGGGAACAAGTCATCGTTGATGACACAGTCCCACTTGTTAATGGGTACTTTGATTACAGGTCCTCAGAGAGGATAGAGTCCTCTTCATTAGGTCTGTGATAAAAATACTTTTGAATAAATTCGCTTGATACATGTCTGAGTTGTAGTTCAGGACATGAAAAAATCGTAATAATATGGCCGCCTGGCGGCCATATTGAATCGTATCACAAAACAAATCGACGTGAATATGTATGACAATGGTCAATGTCCTTGTACTAAGTTTGAATAAAATCCGTTGAGATATGCCTGAGTTATGGCTCTGTACATGAAAAAAATCGTAACAAAATGGCCGCACGGCGGCCATATTAGATCGTATCACATGAAAAATTGACGTGCATATCTATGACATTGGTCAATGTCCTTGTACCAACTTTGAATAAAATCAGTTAAAGCATGCCTGAGTAATGGCTTTGTACATGAAAAAATCGTAATAAAATGGCCGCCTGGCGGCCATATTGAATTGTATCACAAAATAAATCGACGTGAATATGTGTGACATAGGTCAATGTCCTGTACAAAGTTTGAATAAATCGGTTGAGATATGCCTGAATTATGGCTCTGTACATGAAAAAAATCGTAACAAAATGGCCGCCTGGCGGCCATATTGGATCGTATCACAAAACAAATTGATGTGCATATCTATGACATTGGTCAATGTCCTTGTACCAACTTTGAATAAAATCGGTTGCAACATGTCTGAGTTATGGCTCTGTACATGAAAAAATCATAATAAAATGGCCGCCTGGCGGCCATATTGGATCGTATCAAAAAACAAATTGACGTGCATCTGTATGACATATGAAGTAATCCTTGTACCAAGTTTGAATGAAATCGCTCCAGGCATCTCTGAGATATCTGCGTGAACAGACGGACGCATGGACGGACGCACACACGGACGCACGCACGCACGCACGGACATGACCAAACCTATAAGTCCCCCCGGACGGTGTCCGTGGGGACTAATAATGATTTCTCAAATGATGTAATACACATAATTTGCTCAAAATTTCCAATTTTCTTCACCACTTGATTTAAACTCTTAATGATGCTGTGACAGCTCATCAGCAAACCAATGTCTACCCCAAATATACAAGTAGGAAGTGGTGAGTGAAATATATATTCTGTAAGTCTCTGGGGATGGACCATTTCATATCGTGGAAGGGGTCTGGAAGGTTAATGAGGTACCATTACTTTTTACCTGATCCCTTGTACATTACTTCTTTCCCACTCTCTCACCAATTGTTGTCAAGCCTTCTCTTGCCGATTTTGTATTGACATTTGCTGGGAATCTTTTTGTTTTTGAAAATCTTTAAGACCCCCAGGATATTACATGGTCAACCCCTTGCCAAATGCTGTCTGTACTATTATATCATCTCATACTAAAGCTTTTTTGGGGATAACTTGTCTGGACTGGAACTCTCCAAATAGAAAAGGTGATATGTTGATCTTATTATTTTAAACTCACAATATCTCCTATCTAGCTTTGAAAATGTTCATCAGGAAATTCACATTCTTCCTTGTGTTCACATAGCTACAGATGGAGTTAAATGCGAGCTTTAATTATGCTGCATAACTTTATGATAACATAAAAGTTATTTCTCACTACATAGGCACGATAGAACACCGTGGACAATTTAGTCTATACATCAAGCTGTATATCACTTTCAAGGTCAAGACCTTCCTTTGACTTTGTAGAACTGTGAGAAATACCGGTACCTCTGCCACTGGTTGCACTCGATGAATCAATATCAAGCTCCTTGAATGACACCTCTTTCCCACCAATGGAATCTGTAGAGGCTGGAAAACTATAGAGACCTAATGCTGAGTCTGAGTGGCTGGCTGCTGTCTTAGAAGAATGCTTTAGCCCATCAGCTGGACTATCTGTCACAGCAGAACTGCCAGAAACACCCATGCCACTGGTTGCACTGGTTGAATCAATATCATACTTCATGAATAGCATCTCTTTCCCATCAGTGGAACCTGTAGAAGCTGGGAAACTCATTCGACCTAATCCAGAGTCAGAATGGCTGGATGCAGTCTTAGAAGAATATTTTGGCCATATGGATGACCCATCTATCACAGATGTAGAAGAGAATGCAGTTCTAGGGGCTTTATCAGATCTACTGGAAGGTGTCTTACCCAGGTGTTGTGAAGAGTTACCAATATCAAATTCACCCAGATCAACAAAAAAATCAATATCAACATTTGCTATTGTTGATATCAACAAGTGTGCACCAGAGTTTGTGATGCAATTGTTCCGCAGGTCAACATATTTCAAGTGCATAACCTTGTCAGTAGCATGCCCATGATCTTGTCTGACAGATCGAGCCATGAAGTTGATCACTTCACTTAGTAATTCTGCAGTAGTGTCTCCAATTCTGTTTTTACTAAGATCAATACGTTCAAGGTATACTAAGTTTCCAATCTGTCTAATGACTTCCTGTCCACCAAAATCCCCTATGTTATTATGACTCAGGTCTAGGTGCTTTAGTTGATTAAGTTTCACTATTCCCGTACTCAATCTCTTGGCACCTTCATCTCCAATATTGTTATGGTTGAGAGAGAGATACTGAAGATCAGAAAACCATCCCATCACCTTACTTAAGTTCTCAGAACCAACAATACCAATGTTATTATAACTGAGGTCAATATGACGTAGCATATAGCCATCCTCAATTCCCTTAACTACACTGACTGCACTGAAGTCCTGGATATTATTATGGCTTAGATCTAGATGATCAAGACAGCGCATTTCCACAAGTCCTCCAATCATAATCTGTGCAGCAGCATCTCCAATGTTGTTATGACTGAGAAAAAGATAGGTAAGCTCACGTAACCACTTCATTATCTCAAACAAATCCTCAGTAACAACATCTCCAATGTTCCCATGGCTAAGGTCAAGAGACCGCACTATACCAAGAACACGCAAGCCCTGACAAAAGTACTTAAACTCTTCCCTTTCCCATTGCCTGTTAACACTAAGTTTTTCACAAGCGTTTTCTAATTCCATAAGCCAAGTTAATTTGTCAAGAGAAAGTTGATCTGCTTCGAGATCAACATCCAGTCGAGATATCTTAAATTTGTCTTCAATGTAGGGTGATAGATAGATTAATCCTTTCATGTTTGATGCAATATTAAATTTGCTATGTTGACTCCTCTCAATGATGTCATGCAGCATTATTATGCCTTTTAAACTGATATTTGTTTTGCTGAAATCTGCAGAAGTAAACTTTCTCAATGAAGCCAGCCTTACTGCCATCTGGACAACACCTTCATCTCCAATATTGTTTGAACTAAGATTCACTTGTTCCAAGTCAAGCAAATATTCAAATGTGTCAGCAAGTATCATTGCATTGTCTCCAGTAATACCACAACAACTAAAATCAAATTCTTTGAGGTTAATAAACAAAGGTAATTTTAAGCACAAGAAATTCACAATGTCAAATGAAAATGCCGAAGCACTAAGTCTGGTCACATGTGCAGATTTTATTTGTAACTGATGTACATCATGGAGAGTTTTTATATCTGACATATAAGGTTGAAGGTCACCAATCTCCTCCGCCAATGTAGTACCCTCACTAGATGTGTCAATACTAACACTGGCCAGATTGTTTTCCAAGAGGGTATTGATCTTGCCGTCCAACGGGAGTAATGCCACAATGCCTGTGCAACCCAGATTATTGTTTGTAACATCTAATGTCTCTAGAAATGGGAAAAAGGTGATAGCTTCCAAAATCATCTTTGAAAAAGAAGCATTTAGATTATTCTGTGGCAATTTTAAATTCTTCACTGTGATGATTTCATGTTTGTAAATCACAGCATGTAAAAAATTAATGACAAAAGTGTTGTTGAATCCGCTTAAATGGAGAGATTTCAAAAGTGGACAAAGTGCTAATGCTCTGACCAGCATCTGTACCACCCTGATAGGTTTATCGTATGACATGTCATCCACTCCTTTAATAGAAACAGTATCTAGCACATCCACAGTCTGACTGAGATCTTCAATTAATGGATATTTTTTGCAATTAACAGTTGATGAAATGCAATACATTTAGAAACTATGGTTAACTCAAGCATGTCTTTAACTGTACACTCAACACTAGATGGCAGACTTTCTACATGATATTTCAGAAAGTCAGAAAAGCCGACTGATAGGTATGACCTATCATCAGGATATATGAAGACTAAATCCTGTATCATATGTGTCAGTTTTAAAATTAATGCTACGGCTTCCAGAGAAGAGTGAGAAATGCTATCTAAATTTTCAGTATACAACACTAAATCTTGTTTGTTAACAGTTGTTGAATAAGTTCAGTAAACTCTTCAGGATGCTGAGATTCATGAAGACAATGTCCAAGAAGAGAAAGTGAGTCAAAATTTACTGAAAGCAACTCTCTTACAGCTTGTACAAGTAAAACGGTAAAAGATTTGATTTCTCCCTCAAAATTCCGGAAATAAAATACACAATAATTGGTGTGGATGTAATACATTTGGCAAAAACCTCTTTCAACATACCGGTAGTGACATCTTGGGTCTTGCACAAATACACTGCCAGAGCATAACAATAGATATGTTGGCACCAAATATGCACTGAATGGGGAGGTCTTTTGAAGAAGGGCATTAAATGTTTAAGATTCTCATGATCTAACAAGTTAAGTGCACATGTATGCTCATAGATACCACTAGACTGAAGAAAGGATGGAAGTGCCTGTTTTCCAATTTCATACAGCATTTTGACTTCATCCAAAATAATCTCCATTTTCTGCCCTTACAGTACTGTTGTAGATGGTAATTAATTGTATATTCAGTTGCCTCTGTCAAAGTTGATGGTAAATTGTACATATTTTCATTCCAGTAGGATACAAATGAAGGAAAGTAAAAGTCGTCAACTTTTAACTCACTCAAAATTGGGTGGAATCTTGACTGTTGTATCAAGTACTCAGCCTGGTTTCATGTACGTGATTCAGTACGTATCTCTCCCACTCATTTAAAGCAACGGTTTGACCCAGGTCTTCTTTGAGAAAGTGTACACTGCAGAAATGTCTATACATGTTAAGAAAACAGAAACCATTCTATATTTAAATTCATGTTTTTCTGTTTTCATTAGTTTGAAAGGAATCAAACATCTGTCTTCAGTTGCAATTTACACGTAGTACCTTGTGAGCAATGCATGTACAACAACCACGTCTGTACTATGCATTGAAATTTTTGCCCCTTTCATGAAAGCTTACTGTTACAAGATGATGGCTGATGAACATAAGCTGATTTGGAAGTTTACACTGATGTTGAAAATTACCTTTACCAGCTAAGAAAGCCTCTACATACCTCTATGATGTTATTTTCACATTTATTTATCAATAAGGAACAAACTCGCAAGCGATACGAAGTATCTACCATGGGTTATACATTAAATGTCATTTAAATTGCCCTTTACCACATTTGCTGTAAAGCTATCCATAGGTTTTACTGAAGTCAGCGTTTCCGTTACAATTTCAAAACTTGCGTACGATTTTACGCAACTGAGTTTTTATTTGCGTAAAATGTGTTCAAAATGCGTACAGTAGGAATCAGTATCTGAAGTGAGCTGGGCAGTCTTTTCTGTAGAACTTGGGGGTTTCCTGTAATACGCATGCTCTATTAACCAAAACAACAACCTGGGGGGCTTCAAGGTATAGCTGAACGTTTGCCATGCCGTGATGCATGTCCCGTACATGATCGTTGAGCAGCCCAGTGAGTTCATGTTCTAAGAAAATACCTTCTGACTACGAAATTAGTGTTTTCAAAGGGCCAACAAAAAGCAGATACAGTTCAAAGTCCAGCGGGACCTCTCAAGAAGCAACCCGACAGAGTCTAAATGGTCACCCGTAAACACTTTCCAAATAACATGCGACGTAATGACCATTAACTGTATTGTGTTACCAACAATGTAGACTCGATCGAATCTCGAATTTTTGCATCTGTAGTGCCATTGTCTGTACAGAACTGATTGACATGACGTTTTGTGATGATGAAATACAATGTTGCATAAAGTGCTGCGGTCTGCTAAAGTCTAAAATGTTGCAATATCATGATAAATGTCACTTGCAAGCAGGTGCATATGTTCTATTTTTGTCCTGCATTGAACCACGTTCAGGGAATGTAGTGCCGGCCAAGTACGTCGTGTCATTGGGCGGCATTTCTCAATGCGTATTTGTTTACGCAGTCATGATTTTTTTTTGCGTATTTCCGAACAATTTTGCGTAAAATACGCAGGATTTTGCGTTAACGGAAAACACTGTGAAGTATTACTATATCTACGAATAAATTCTAACACATTGTTCTAATTTCTTGTAAAAATTTTAATAATACATGACCATAATTGTGCAGACTTCATTAAGTACAAATACCTTACAATAGTGATAATACTTACCATGAAGTATTTCCTTGACAAGCTCATACTCCTTCTCATCAATTTTCAGTCTGATTCTGACAGTACACCAAGCTTCCTCTGCTAATGATCTCATCTTTTCTGTTATCAGAATACCACTCAAGACTTCCTCAACCTCAGCTGCCTTGTATTTCTGCCAGAAATAGTCAAGGTCTTCTTCTGAAAGAAAACTAAGCATGAACTTCAAGGAGCCCTCAACCAGTTTATCTAACTTTGCTTTAAACTCTTCGAAGGCATTTTTTAGCTCATCCAGCACACGTGGGCTATTTCTAGCAAGGATTATTTCTACTTCACGATCATAAAGCTTTTCAAGTTTAGCTCGTAAGATTTCCATATTATCCTTCTTGAATTTAGTTGTTTTTTGTCTCTTTTTGAAGTTCAAGTTGTTGCCTTTCTCTCTCCGTCTCCATCTTCATATGCTTTTCTGCAATTTCAAGATGTGCTTCACAGGGGATGGCTGTGAGAAAATACAAAATGCAATGATTATCATTTCAGAAGTGCTTTAACTGATTCTGCATGAATAAAAGAAATACAATTAAAGCACAACTAAGAAATAACGCAACCAGTTAAAATAGGGTCTGAGGAAACAAGAAGTTAAACTGTCCCATTTTTAATAGTCATGAGCTGATGTTGACTCTTTATCAACACTTCTTTTCAAAGGTATCATGTAATCTCATGGGCATGTTGAGACACAAGGTAGTTCAGGCAAGGTGTATTGATATAGTTACTGTGAACAATTGAATTCATAGAAAGGCAGAAATCATACTGTCAACAATATTAATGGCAATATTACCAGCTAAACATGTTATTAGGTAAGTAGGTTCAAGAATATGTCATAAAAAGGAAACTTAAAACAGTTGTTAAGACTTTGAAGATATCAAAACAAGTATAAAACAAAGTTGCAAACATGTTTTCTATGGGATATTACCAAGACCTATTGTATACTGTCTAAATTTGAAATGGAACCTTTTAAAACCACTTTCAAATCAGGTTTTGACATTTATAAGAGCCAGTATGTTGCTAACTGTAAAAGACGAATGGTTTTTGCATTCCTGGTATTAAAGACCTAAGTGTGTCTGACACAATTGCACATAATGGGCAAATTGTAAACAAGGAATGAAACGGGTGAAAGAAGGTAAGATGCAAAGTTGGCCCATTTGATTTCTTCTAAGACTTGAAAGACATAGCATGTAACGATGCACTACTTCATGATTATGTGACCCAGTGTCATGATGTGACTACTAAGCACATCACACTATTCAATATTCATGACTACCTACTTAATATGGATGAGATCCACTGACATCCTGTATCTGTAACCTTATGATAATCACTTGAATACAACTCAAGACTGTGCCTCCATTCAACACAAAACATAATATGGTGTAAGGAGTGCTGAACTTTGTACACATCGCCTGAACTTCACAAAAAGTAGTGGATATATACAACAGAGCAAAGCTGGAAACATGGTAACCCTGAAAACCAGTGAAAAAAGAAGATTCCAAAGTAAGTCTTCCTCAGGACCTCCTCCTGTATCTCATGAAAGAAATTCGGTTTATCCAGACCCAAACATCTTCTGCCTTCACACGTTCAAGTTGTTGAATAAGCCCTGTTTAAGAAAGGCTTTTCTGAATCAACTGCAGCCATTATTGCAAAACCTCTATGTCCCAGTACACTGGCAACATATGAAGACAATAGGCAAAAGTTTGTGGAATGGTGTGACAAGCAGTAGATTACTCTAGTCATTGTCTCTTGTTCACAGTAAGCGGATTTTCTTTTCTTTCTGTTCAAAGAGAAAGAATTCTCCCCTAAAACTATACTGGTAGTAGTCTACCGCACCACTACTGCTACCATCTGGAGTTTAGGGGGCACGATTATGGCCATAATTGTATCCTTTCTGCCATGATACAGAACTTTATGATCGAAAGACCCCCCAGGAGGACAACAACCACAATGGAGTCTATCATTGGTCTATAAGGTTTTACAAGCGGTTCCTTTTTAACCTATGAATTCTATCAGTCTGAAAACGCTAACGTATCAGACTACATTCCTATTAGCCTTGGCCTGAGGACGGCGTTGAAGCAATTCATGCCTTGGGCGTAGAGGAAGGCATGATTTACCTTTTGAGAACTAGACCCGATTTTCTGGCACCAACCCAATTTTGGGGTCGGTCTCCTGATTTCTATAAAGGCTCTTGGGTCACATAGTTGGCCTGGAGCCTGAGGAAAGATATCTTTGTCCAGTCAGCTCACTACATAAGTTGGTATATAGACAGGACTAAATCCCCATTCACCAAATTAGATTGTTCAGCTGCTGACATATCTAAATGGCTTGTAGGCACTGTTCGTTGGGCCTTCTCTGAAGGGTCGGACAATCAGTTGCCCCTGTCCCTGGTGGTGGCAGTCCCCGCGTTGGTGGGTACCCATGCTCGTTAACAAATTCACGGAAAAGAGGGGTTTCTCTTCAGTCATCTCGGAGATTCGGTCCGTGAAATCAAGAAAAAGGGGTACTTTTTCAGAGTAACCTCCAAAATTAGGGGTAGTCCTTTCATAATCTTCCTAGGACACTAAATCTGGTCTAGTCTCACTCATAAAGAAAATGAAAAACAGTACCGTACGTTTGTATGTACATATGACGTATACATGCCCATCACTTAGGGTCCATCCCCCCTAAATAAAATTTAATGTGTTCTATAACTCCCAGCATTCCCGGCCAGCTTTTAAACTGCAATGAGCAATGGCAGCTGTAGATATTAGGGGCATACTTCGGGGAAGATGCATCAAATGTGCGGAATGCACAGAATTTGTCTGTGAAAAGGAGAGTTTCAGGTGTGGGTACTGTGGGTGTGTTCCTGGAGCACACAAAGTGAAATCAAGTAAGTTTCCAAACCATTTTCGTCCAAACCATTTTAAAAATGTTCCTATTAAACTGGAGTCTGGACCCGGGAGTCTAGCTAGATCTTATTTTTGCAATTTGACATGTGGTGGTCCTGAAAAGGGCCGTTTTTAGTAATGTTACCAAAGTTACGTAGCATCACTCAGAGTCAGAGTCATCGGAGCTTGGCATGTCCTCCATTTGTTGGAGTTCATGGAGGACGAATTTGTAAATGGCCGCGTTCTTATTGTAAGCATCGACCAAGGACTTGATATGACTTTCCACGTCTAATTCGTCGCCAAACTCATGAATTAGTTGCAATTCAATTGCCGCACCGTAAATGACATAAAAATGCAGTCTCTTCGTACAAGACATTCACGTAAAATGGACTCCAAAAATCCCGTCCTCACGAAACTGGGTCGATCAGAATGTAAATTAAAAATTGTTCGATCGATTGCTGGGAAGGTGTGCCCCAGACAGCCATCTTACGCAATAAGATACATCAAATTCGAAAGTTGAAATCACGCTACGTACTGAGCAGATCAATATTCATGATGTGACTTGATTTCATTCACATGATTGGTGTCCGCTTCGAATACGTCACTATGTTTCCATTTAAGTTATAGACATTTCCATATAAGGGTAGAACAATGCAAATTTCAGTCTGCATATCCCGCTGCATATAAACCAGTAGGTCATGTAGGTCATGAATGAGTGCACTGACCTCAATTAGAGATCATGTCAAGAGCCCTTTTTCTATCTTTGTATAAAACTGTACACTACAGGTAAAAATGTATACCCTAGTTGTCTTTTATATAAATTTCAGTGACCGTTAACATTAAAGGGACAATCCATGCCTTCATGCCTCAGCAAGTCCAATAAGATAATTTTTGGGGAAAATCTTTTTGAAATATAGAAAAAATAGCCCCTGTTGGCGGGATTGTCCCTTTAAGGAAATGAGGATTCTTACTTTGGCTAATTATAAAGTACAAGTTCATTATCATACACGTTTTCATTTCATTTTTCAGACTCTGGCATTAGGGACCAATGCCGAAACCAATGCAGTCAACTGCCTATCTATTAAGGTACCTCCATTGTTTACTTGTAAAATCTGGAATTTTCCCAATTAAAAGCAAAACCGATATTCTTATTCACACCTCCTTGCAGTTAGTAATAAGTTGTTTTTGCTCTCAATTTTACAGACAAGCAGCTTAGTCGAGGTATCTACCATGTCAAGTTCAAGCAAAGTGGGTTATACACAATGTACATGTAACAACTGTCCATTATGTCAGGTAAATTACTTGTTGACAAATGTGTTGAATGTTTGATTTTCATACTTATGTATAATGTAATGCAACTAGTTTGCGTATGTCTGAACCTTGAAGGAATTGCATGTGCTAAGCTCTAATCTTTGGTTGAATATGTTTAGATACCTTAGCTGTATATCCAGGACTGAATTGCATGTTAATTAAGTTGTGTTTCTTCTTAGAGCTCTCCTCTTTTTTTTCAAATTCTAGTCTACTGTGCCAGACTGTCTTTCAGTTTTCAAAGAACCTTATAGTTAGTATGGTAGTCATATCCTAGGTTCTTCTACACAACATTGTGTATAATTCTTCTTTAAAAATCTTTATAAGTTATATTTAAATATTGCTACAATTCTGTTGGTGACTCTCAGTCATGTTCAATATCAAAAACAGTGAATGATGATCAGTGTACCACCAACCTTCAGTTTCAGGTAAGTGTGTTGGGCTTTAATAATAAAGTGTGTGTGTGTGTGTGTGTGTGTGTACTCTTTGGTTGAATTTGTTTATAGATACTTTAGCTATATATCTATGACTGAATTGCATGTCAATTACATTGTGTTTCTCATTGGACCTTTCTCTTTTTTTCAAATCCTAGTCTTCTGTGCCAGACTGTCTTTCGGTTTCTAAGAACCTTATAGTTACAGGATTCTTTTACACAACACTGTTTATATATCTTCTCTGAAATATTATAGTAACATATTGCTAACAATTCTGTTGCTTTTGCAGGTACATGTTGGTGACTCTCAGTCATGTTCACCATCAAAAAGAGTGAATGATGATCAGTGTACCACCAACCTTCAGTCTCAGGTAAGTGTGTTGGGCTTTTTCTGAACTCTTGTTTTCATAAAGTGTGTGTGTGTGTGTGTGTGTGTGTAGGTGTGTGTGTGTGTGTGTGTTAGAGGCATAATGGGTAATGTGGAGTTTTTACTTGTTTACTTGTTGTGTTATGTGTTCCTCTTGTTTAATTTGATACTACATTTCCTGAAATTCTCACAAAATGATTTGACCTAGACTCTTATCGGTACTATACAATGTAACTTCATACAGGTGAATGGTGTGGATGTATATTGCATTTCAAGCAAGGTGAATGGCACTCAAGGCATCACCAGCGATCCCCTTTTCCATGTATGTTTTTTTACTGTCTGTACATGATAGGGAGTACAAGTATCAGTGTCAGGAATGAGTCATAGCTTGTGCAGATACCTAATAAAGTACTTTTTAGTTACGGGTTTGACACTTAATATATGCCTTATATGTCATTTCACCCCTCAACAGAACAGCAGCTCTGGTTTGGATGGAGGCCAAAAATGTGTAGCACAGTTGAAGATCGGGTTAATACTCCATCAATAGATCACTACTGCCATAAAACTGTTCAGCAGATATATGCTACCATACATTGAATGCTCCAGATGACTCTCTAGTGGTTGCACTTCATTCTGGGTCGGTGCAGGTTAAGTGCAAACCCTGCAGTTATCAAAGAAATGATAAATGGATCAAAGCTGGTCCAAAGGAAAAAGCTTTGAGCAATGTTAAAGCACATTTGAAAACTTTGTGGCATGTGAAACATCTTGAGAGATACATAGAAAGTCAGAGATAGAGGAGTTCTACAGACAATGACATGGATAGCAAAGTTGAAGTAGAAATGGCAAAGGTAGAAATGACCTGTCCTGGGGAATACTCTCTCATGAAAACTGGACTTCTTCTTGAGAGTAAAATCCGATGTATGCGTTGCAATCACTGACTGAAACTTTTCAAAATCGAGGCACTGTTATAAACAATGCAAACGAACATTCTAAAACACACACCAGAGGGAAGGATTTAAAACCTAGTTCAGCAGATGTCACAATTTCACGGCAACCATCCATCACAAATTTCTTCAACTCTACAACAGCTTTAAGTTCAACTGTCCCAAAACAATGACAACCAACAAATGAAATAAGCCAGTGTAAAGGTTTATTTCAGAATTCTGTAAAGATTGGAGAAGAATTGTTTGCCCTCGATGAACTCAAAACAACATACAACACAGGAGCAGATAATGAAAACAAGACAATGGGGTACAGTGTCCCACATTTCAGGTATAAAACAGATGAAAAGTGGTGTTATGGAACAATGAGAAGTTCCAACTGTATTGGTATTGGTGAGTTTCCATCTGGCACTTGTTCAGAATGTTCAAGCTTGGTTTCTTGCCGAGCCTTCAAGATGAGAGTGAAGCGTATTGCTAACCAAAAGGACATTCCAGCTACTAAAACTACAAACAACCGATTTCTGAAAAAAACAGCAAAGAATAAGTAAATTGCCAGCCTGAGAAAAAGATGTAAATTGCAACGATTGATTATTTATCGTTCAGCAATGAAATTAGCAAGAACTACAGGAAGAAAACAGAAAATGTTGGGCAAGATAAAATTACACTTAGAGAGAGGTGATGTCTCTGCTATTGTGTATGAGCTGCATAAACCTTTTGATATGGGATGCGTATCAGGACAATCAAAACTGCTGAGCTTTATCAGAAACATTGTTGAAAATATTTCTAGAAGTTCACACGGCAGAAGATACAATAATTCCACTACTCAGGCATATGATGCTATACGGATTATAGGAGGACCCAGAACTGCCAGATTATTTTCAGCAAATCTATGTGGACCAAGTGACCATACACAGAAGAGATCGTGTGCAATACATACCATCAATTTCAGATCTGGGAAATTAAGTGCTAGTGTAGATGTGTTTACCCAGGTGGCTAAACTGTACAAAGCAATCAAAGAATCAAAGAAAATTAATGGAGATGTGTTAGTTCAGACAGCCGAAGATGAAACAGTGATCATTGGTTTAGTGCAGTGGATTTGTAGATATGACGAGTTATGGGGATGGTGTGGTCCCCAACATGAACATGAGTGCGATGAATCCTATGTTGTCAATATTGGTGATGGACCTGAGGCTTACGAAAGGCTTGTACAAGCTTTCAGAGAGAATAAGGTTGGAGGTTTTGCTCGCGTTATCATGCTGAATCCCCTACATCCTGCTTTACCAGCTACGGTGATGCTTCTGCAGGCCACATGCAACAAATTCACCATGAGACTGTCTTACGTCAGTGGACAGAAATACAAGCACTTTATGAAAGATATGTACAGTCTGTGTTGGGTCCCCTTGTTGGTCATGCATCTGATGGAGATTCACAAAGACGTAAGCTTCACTTGATGCATGCATTTAGTGAAAATGGTGAAAGATACATGATAAACCATGACAACTTTACAGCTAGTGGTGAACTTGTTACAAGAAATGGCAGAACATTTGTTGTAAATCTGAGTGACCAAGATTATGTCCACAATGCTAAAAAACTTGTCAATCATCTTAAACATGCTTCTAGGGTACTAAGTTTAGGTGGCAATGTTTGTCACATGAACCACCTTCAGTTAGTGCTTGACAGATTCGATATTATTGAACATGGTCTGCAGCAAGATGATGTTGACAAGAGGGACAGAATGAATTGGGAAAGCTGTCAGAGAGTACTTTTCCAAGGGTTAGACACTGCCTAGATCAAATCAACAATGATGAAACTGGACCAGTAGAAAATGTCAGTGGCACCCTAGCATATCTGAAGTTGGTGTGGTATTTTGTTGAGATGTACTATTCCTTGTCAGCGTCTCTCCTGTCAAGAGTTAAGTATGCATCATATGTGGTCAACTTTTTAAGGATTTGGAGACTGTGGGTGTTAGAACTGGCACATTAACTCTGAAAGAGCATTTCATCTCACGAGAGACTTTCCTAGATGTAAGCCTTGGATGTATTCATGCTGTATTGTACATAAGAGCTACCAGGGATTTTGCTTGGGAACAAGCAGTGCATCTAGATCAGACTGGAACAGACTGCTGTGAGGAATATTTTTCTGCTAATGGATCTTTCATTGTCAACAAGCACAACTACACCATTGCTGACATGTTTCAAAATCGTGCCAACATGAATCGTCTCCAGGAAATACTGGCTGATGAACATGGTCCAGATATGCCAAGAAGACATAGGAAAGGAGAAAATATCTGGCACAGGGGAAACCACAGACCTAATATTGCACCAGATATGTATGACTTTCCAAGTGATGATCAGTGGTGAATGAGTGGGAAGCAGGTCTCCAAGAGGCTTCAAATGGATCTTCGAGCACTTGGTGTGAAACCTGATACTGATGTTGACAACACTGCCAACCATTGGTTCTACCATCCTCACACAATAGATGCTACTACTGAGTCCAACATACGTGCTCAAATGGCAGTTAATAATGACAGAGTTGAAGAGGATGAAGAAGTAGGACATAATCACATTGAGTATACTGAAAATGGTGCAGAAGTTGAACTTGATGATATAAATATAGAGATAGCTGCCCATCTGCGTCATACAATTCATGATGACGACAATGTAGACTCTGAGGAAAGCCCTCCTGAAGTTACAGCAAACTTTGCTAGCACAATAACTGTGCATGGAGTTGGGGAAGTTCACAAAGGCACGCTAGTCAGTCTACTAAACAGCAACCCATCATGGGGTGTCAACAGACAGACTGAAAAGGATACGGTCAAAAATACAAGTAGCAACTTCAGCAACTATCTCACCGGATCAGATCGGACTATTGGATGAGGTTGCCATCCATGTGAAAGAAAACAAGTCTTTCATCCTAGGTAGAATCCACAGGATTAGGAAGAAAGGAGTTTCTACAATAGAATATAAGAGACCGTTGTCTCTTAACTCCAAGGTTGCAGAAAATGTCGTCATCACTGTTAATGTATTCGAGAACAATGGGTCCAAATACATGTACTGCAGAGGTGAAGTTAGAGAGTTTATGTTCAGCGATATAATAATGAAGGTTACATTACATGTAGAAGATGAGCTGTATGAGCTGGCTAAGCCAGATGAACTTAAACTAAAAGAATTTGTGAAAAACATAAATGAAAAATCCAGAAAAAAGAATAAGCAAAGAATCCTAGAAACACGAGGGACAGTAGATGATGGGAGGTGTGTGTCAGACAGGAGTCAGCAGAGAACTCCAGATCCACACGGATAAGGAAGATGATTGTGTATGAATGTGACTAAAATCGTTTGAGGACAAACATTTGTGATGTATGTACATGTATACAAATTCAACCTCCAGGGTCAACCCTTGAAGTCAACATACTAACCTCCTAGATTTCGAAAATAAGCCTAGGTATGTTTTTTACAGCTAATTTCTCCCAGATTTGCCACAAATAGGGGGTGTTTTTCTCAGAAATATTCTAGGAAAGGGGGTACTTTTCAAACTTGGGTAACAAGCATGGGTACCCACCAACGCGGGGACTGCCACCGCCGGGCCCATGAGGTTAGGGCACTGGCAGCCTCCTGGGTCCTATCTGCTGGAGTCTCTGTTAAAGACTTTCTTCATGCCTGCAGGCAGGTACTTGGCTAATTCATTAATTAGTTTCTATCTTTGGGATATGGCTTCTGAATTGGAATTTGAGTCCAATCAGTGTGAGCCAAACTGTCATTTCATCACAGCAATAGATGGACTGTAGCCTCTTTGCTTTCATCCACCTCCAAGTTAGTGTCGAAGTCTGTGTTTTCCCAATAGTTGAATTAATATAAGTATAGCTATGATTACCAAACTGCAGAATTGAAGTTTATACCTTAACTTATTACTGTACGAATAGCTATACTTAAGTCTAATACCTGCCCTCCTCCCACACGTGCAAGTGGCTACCTCTGGTTAGGCGATGATAATTGTGGTTTTCTCAACCTCATCAGTAATATCAGTGGTTCCCACTATACATGAAAACGGAACATCGAAGCATATGACATCATCTGCCATCATGATACTGGTGATGAGGGTGCACTGCTAAAAATATTATGTTTATAAAGCTGGACGCAATTGAATTTCCCAATAGTTGAATTGACGTATTCAGTATAGCTATTCGTGCAGAAATTAGTTTAGATATAAACTTCAATTTTCTCGCCAGTCATTACACTTGTGCCGCGCTTCTGAAGTCGATAAATTGCTCAAGGAAAACTGTGAGAAATTAGCTTTCCATGGCCAAAGGCAGAGACATTTTCTTGGAAACTTGTATCACTTTTCTAAGCCTTATCCTGTCCCTCACCTTGACACTGTGGAGTAAATAATTGTCAATGACTCTGACATATATGATTAGTTTCTTCAGCGCAGAATATCTGTGCTTTTTCCTGAATAGACACTGACAATTTTACTTCCACAGAGCTGGTTAACTATGTGTTGTTTTATGAATGATCCTATTGCATCCCGGGTTTCTTCCACCGTCTTACGTGAAGTATTCGTAGCATTCTGGCCTGATCATAGATTGCAACATATCACTCCCCAGAGTTTCAAATACTTTAAAATAGCAATTTGTATTTCAATATTGCTATATTGTTTGTTGCAAGTCAATACACTTTCTTCAGGGCAGACATGATTGCTTTATTATTTTCTGATTCTTGGGAGCCTGTTGTGATGAAATTTTGCCATAACGCAATTGCCTCGATAGCTTTTGTGATAAACAAGTGTCAAATGTGTCCTCTTCAGTCTGCATACAAACCACACCACAGTACTGAAACTGCTCTATTGAAAATAGTCAACGACATTCTGACCTCCTTGGACTCTGGAAAAATTACCATTCTCACTCTCTTAGATCTATCTGCTGCATTCGATACTGTCGATCATGGCATCCTCCTCAACCGTCTTGAACATACTTTTGGCATCTCCGGAACTGCTCTATCCTGGTTTCAATCTTACCTCTCAGGCAGAACTCAAACTGTAACTATCAATGGCATACGATCAACAACGAAATCTATCTCTTTTGGTGTCCCGCAAGGCTCAGTTCTTGGCCCCGTCCTATTTGTTTTGTACACTGACCCTCTTTTTAGCCTCGTCAGAAAATACTCATTAAATCATCACGCCTTTGCCGATGACAATCAATTATACAAGGAAACCACAATCGATCAAATAAAATCAACTGTTGAATCTGTGCAAAGTTGTATCACTGCCATCAAGCAGTGGATGACATCGAATAAACTCCAGTTGAATGACAGTAAAACAGAGGCAATACTTATAGCTTCACCCAGACAAGCTGCCAAATCATCTCTCCCTTCATCCATAATTCTTGGCGATTTTGATATAATTTTCGCCCCCAGTGTCAAAAACTTAGGAGTCACACTCGACTCTAACATGAATATGTGTGAACATGTGCAGAATATTTGCAAAGCTGCATACATTCAAATTAGACAAATTAGCTCTATTCGTCACTTTCTCTCCTTACAGGCTACTCAAACGTTGGTCTCTGCACTTGTTCTGTCTCGTTTAGATTATTGCAATTGTCTCCTTTCTGGTTGCCCTAAACAGCTTATAGACAAGTTGCAAAGAGTGCAAAATGCTGCCGCTCGTCTCGTCTGTAATGCTAAAAAGTATGATCATGTCCAACCCCTTTTGCAAAAATTACACTGGCTGCCTATTAGTTCTCGTATCCACTACAAAGTTGTATCTACTTGCTTCAATTCAGTTACGGGTACAGGACTGCAATATCTCTCTGAGCTTCTACATCAATACACTCCAAAAAGACAACTCCGCTCTTCCTCAGATTCTCGACTTCTCAGTATTCCAAGAGTTTCTACAAAGACTTTTGGCAAAAGATCTTTCTCTTACATTGGCCCTGCATTATGGAACAAACTTCTTCTGACCCCGCCACTCCAGCTCTACCCTTTCTTTCCGTCGTTCTCTCAAGACTTTTCTCTTTAAACAGTAGTTTAACCTTTTTCGTTTACCTAGTCTCCAGTCCCGGTCAGAGATTAGGCGCATTACAAATGTACTTTATTATTTATTATTAAATGTTGACCTAATTTTGAACTTAAAAGTTTACACAACTAATTTTCTCTGTAAATGCATTACATTTCCCTGTGTCCCAGAGTAATTTGCAGAACATCCCACACATGTTGTTTTCACTATATGCAGAAAAGAAAAAAGTGATACACCTCTGGTTTTGTGTACCCGCTATGGTCTGATGTTCTCAGTACGCTTTTGGAGAACATGCACATGACTTTAAGCGACCATAGCAATGCGATGATAAACTTATCAGTCAAAACCACGTCAAAGCCTAGCTGAAAACAAACCTTAAAGCCATGTTATACGGTATTTTTCAGCCAATCAATGTCTCGAGTGCCATGGTTACAGTCATAGAAATGTCAGCGCAGGTGTACTATGCTTCGTCCAAATTAACTTGCAACATTTACACCATTTAATGTACAGAAACAAAGTATACCAAGCTCTAAGGGCTCCACATAGCATCAGATATGACCTGTTACGCTTAAAAATGTTGTGCGTCTAATAACATGATTGTAACATCTAAGTCGGTTACTGTGACCAACTCTTTTGGGTTGGAAACGGTGGCCGACTGGTTTTGTGTGAGGCCTAGCAGCTAGGCGATGTTGCCGTGAGTGTGTGGGGGTTCGAATCCCGTTTGGGTTATAGTAAAAAATATATTTCTTTAACCTGAGTGGACAGTTTCTGCTGGTGGATATTTACTTGTCCCCAAGTCTGTCTGATAGCTCAGTAAAAAGCTTCGTGCTTTTCCGATTAATATGTGTTTGTACTGTGTCTGTGTGTCGTCTGCTCCACGCACACTGTGTTGCTCAGTCGCGCACAGGATTGTAACATCTAAGTCGGTTACTGTGACCAACTCTTTTGGGTTGGAAACGGTGGCCGACTGGTTTTGTGTGAGGCCTAGCAGCTAGGCGACGATGCATTTCTGTCTTTCGTTTCTTATGAAATTGCAATCATTATACAAATACGTTGCTAGATTTTTGGATTAAGTCAGCACAGGGTTTAATGAGTAGTTAACTCATTACAAAATGCTGAACTTTTATTTTGCTATATCATAGTTTCTTCATAGAGATTTTAGTAATCTTAGAGAAAGTCAATTCAGCTCTACATCCCTATGTAGGAAAGTTCTTTAATATGCAAATGAGTATTTAGCTGATCTCAACGTGTTAAACAATTTTTATAAATGTTATATCATAGTATCTTTGATGTATGTGGCAGGTTTCACCAAGTTTGATGCCGTTACTTTAGATATACATCGCTAATTACAAAAGTTTGTTAAATATGCAAAATGGTAATTAGCTAAAGTAAAAGTGATTAGTTACTTTCAATTACGTTTATCTAATGAATCAGGCTTTTAGATGATGTTACTGGTATCAGAAAGCATGATAATTGTGAGATCGAGCTCACTAAGCATAAGTTTAAACTGTTGTGCTTATTTCATTTCCAACATTTTCTACTCTGTCTTTGAAGTCTTTCTAAAGATTTATTCTAAAGTTAGTCATCCATAAAGCAAGCCACTAGTTCTGCATGTTATACCCATTTTGTGTTTTGCTCCCCTGACACTGCAACTTCACAGAGTGGAAACCGCTTTTATATTTTATCTATAATTGACAAAATAGGACCAAGATATGCAAAAAAGAAGGTCCAGTCACTTGATTTGGCTTATTCACCTCATAGCAACAACCAAATAGGACATTGTAGTTTGAAAAAAACAAGAGTGTGAGAGATATGATAAAGCTGTGATTGCTACTCTTAGAGAACAAAAAGAGCCCCATCTAAGTGACAGGACCAACCATAGTAATTCTGACTGATCCATTAGCTCAGTTGGTAGAGCATCCAAAATGTATTTGGGGGATGTTGGTTTGAGTCCTGCATGGGTCACTTTTCTATTTCATTTACTACATTTCAAAATACAAAATTCAAATAGTGAGGTAAGTAACCCAAACAAGTTCAGCTAGAATGGAAACAAATATTTTGATCAAAGATATTCTTTTGACTTGTAACCTTTAATATGATGACATATATAACAGCATACTTACACCAACTTTGTCCCCTGCTACGAGGGGGAATGGATTGATGGACATCAGCTGTGTTGAAATACCAGGTGACTCTATAGAAAAAGACAAAGAGCAAAAGAACATATATTTGCAGTTTAGGAATATACCGGTATGCTCTCAGTTCAATAGTAGATTCACATGTTATTTTTCACATTAAGGGGCCTAAGCCTATGGCTTGGCCCCTATTGTTTTTGTAGGCTATCAATATTCTTCTTCTTCCTCTTCATGTTCTTCCGTAAATTTTTGCTCACCTAGAACTAAAAAAACACTTCACGTAAACCTCTCAAACTTGCAGGGCTAATAGGTACCGGTAAATATGAGTACTTGTGCACCTGATCCTACTAATTTCAATTGGTCATGTGATCTGGCGGTCATATGGATTTTCCCACAACTTAGAATGGCTTCTCGTTATGACATAGGGGTCTGGTTGATTTGAAATTTCGTGTATAGCAAGCATGGCCTTAAAGCCGCAATTTTCAATCCCAGCTGGTTCTCGCATTAGTGGAGTTCTCCTCCTAGTCAAACACTTGGCCAGTACGATGTTTAATTTCTATTACATTAATTACACAAACTGATCTCAACCTTTTGGCACCCTTTGCTAATCCTGCAAACAGAGTTTATACAAGCGTTTGATTGACAGTTGGTTAAAATCGCTAATTTTTGAAAACTACCCATTTGATCTTTAAAAATATTCTTCTCCAGAACCAACACATGGATTGAACTGAAACTTTACTCGTATCATCCCTAGTGTGAGCACTTTCAAGTTTGCGAATGGTACATGGATCAGTAACGTGGTTTGGCCGGCATATTGGATTTTCCAAAAATCCGAATGTAATCTTTAAAAATCTTCTTTTCTACAGGCAATGCAGCATTTACTCAGTTTCAAATTGAAATTTCACTTGTGTCATCCTTAGTGTGAGTACTTTTAAGTTTGCAAAAATCATTTTGATCTGTCACGTGGTTTGGCGGCCATATTGGATTTTGCAAAGAACCTACGATTACCAGCGAATAATATTCAAAACAATTCTTCTCAAGAACCATTGTACTATTTGAACCGAAAGTTTGCTCATATTGTCATTAGTGTAAGTATTTTCAAGTTTCCAAAAGGCAAACAGATTGGTCATGTGGCTTGCCCGCCATATGGGATTTTCAAAAAATACCAATTTAATCTTTAAAAATCTTCTACTCCAGAACCAACACGCCAATTGAACTGAAATTTTACCCGTACCATCCTTGGTGTAGGTAGTTTCAAGTTTATTAAAATCATTTCAATCGGTCATGTGGTTTGGGAGCCATATTGGATTTGTGCGAAAACCTTTGAATGATATCTGAAATTCCTTTTCTCCAGAACCACAACCAGCCACTTGAACTGAAATTTTGTTCATATCATCCGTAGTGTGAGAATAATCAAGTTTGCGAGGGTATATGGACCAGTCACGTGGTTTGGCAGCCATATTGGATTTCACAAAAAAACAAAAGTAACCATGAGCTGATATTGAAAGTTCTTGTTTACAAGGACCAAAAGACCATCCACGCTCAAAATTTGCACTTAAATGTTGGCTACTCTAGCACTAAACAACTACAATAACAAAGTCATAATAATAACAACAAGAGAAAGACACACAGTGTTGGGGTTAAGGTCAAATACTTTAATACAAGTTGACAGGCCGTAAGCCAAAGTCCGCCACTCGGGTCAGACGGATTACAGGGAAAGGTAGAGAATAAGCAGGAAGTGAAGTGGAAGAAGAAGGAAAAAAAAAATGACGCTTGTTTAAGGTTTGGATGGGAGGGTGGGGAAACGCTCGAGGGTCACAGCTAACAATGGATACCCAAGGGTAGCCTCGTTCCAACGATATCCAACGCAGCCTCGAAGCCGCCCCATTTAAATTACAGTAAAACAAGTATCATTGCACACTTAACTGTCGGCCACTGTAGCATTAAACAACAACAATAAAAAAGTAATAATAATAACAAGAGACACACACAGTGTTGGGGGGTCAAGGTCAACTACTTTAATACAAGTTGACAGGCTGCAAGCCAAAGTCCGCCAAGATTCCCCCAACACTTGTGGTGGGCGCTAGCCCTCCTCCTGAGTACATAATGCGAGGGCCATGGATTTTGTGACTTTGCACTTTGTTTTATGGGACAAAACTGTGTAGAGTTTGAACGCATTGGATTTCCGATCGCCTTGTGGCTTGATTAACAAGGGGGAATTCCTAAATTAAGGGCAAATGTGGCTCCACCTCGGCGAATGAGTGTCCGAAGTAATCGGCCGGCCTGAAGCCGCAGTCAGTAAGAATGAGTTTGAGTGTTCTAGTGAATTTCGCATGTGTGAGGACCTGGAGAGGGATGGTTGCAGCGGCTTTCGACAGCATAAAGTTAAACAGATGGTCTCTGGCTTGGAGTGTAGGGGAGAGCGTATAGGGAGCGGCAGTTTGAGTAATCGCCGACCGCACTGGATTGTTTTGGTGTGTCTGATCGTGAGGATTGCTGACGTTCTGAGTATGGTAACATCGTCTCTACGTAGGCATTTTTTGGAGTCTGGCAAAGTTTGTGTTTGGAGAAGCAGCGTCGATTCCTAGCTAATGTGAAGAATACGAAGAGGCAGGTGCACCAAAATGTAGCATTGAATGGTATGGAAAGGTCAAGCTTGGCGTAGATGGCCTGATATATGCGCGTTGTGATGGGCAGCTTTTGCGAGGGTTGTTTTCCGTGGGTCCGGGTGATACCTACCGGTATCGAAGAACAGTTAGTAGCCAGTTGTTTTCCAGGGGGTTGGGGTAGCCCGCCTCGGCATGGAGGAGCCGAATGATATTTAAGTAGCCTGGAATGCTCGATGGTTTAAGTGTTCTCGCGAGGAACACTGCGTACCGGACACTGTAAGCTGAGTGCATGGCACTGGACGGAGACCAAAGTAGTGGCAGAACCGGAAGTAGGCGATGCACTGGGAATTATATGTGCATTTCGTTGACTCTACATACGCTACTTGTTTGTATTTTGAGATTTTGCCGTCCAGCTCCAGGAGTTGGTGCTGGTGTAGAGGCCCTGTAGTAACAAAGGGTAGGAATTGTCGGTCATATGAAAATGCCAGTTGTGTAATGGGTGAATTGCATGAGTGTGGAGAATGTCCACAGCCTTGAAGTAATGTTTAACTTCTTGTAAGCGCGATAGTAAGTCAGAAAGATTAACTTTAGTTTTGACATACCTTGCTGTAATATAGAAATACAAAGGGCAGAAAGCCATGGCAGAACAGTTCGCGGAGCCAGGTCACGGCTGTAGTATTGCGGGATATGCCGGAGTTGATCATACACATCATGGTAGTATGGTCCGTATATACTACGATGTGGCACTAGTCCCAGAAGTGATGCCATCGCTTGCAAGCCAGCAGTATTGTGTAGAGTCCTTGCAAGTTGATATGTGCATCTGCAATTGTGGGATCGTCCATGGACCATTGCGTATAAAACCAGTCGTTCGCGTTAATGCCTGCTCCTACCGTAGAGCACATGTTGGCGGTGAAGATCTGTTGGGGCAACAGTGTTTCCTCGATGAAGAATGCCGTACCAGTGAACGTTTTGCTCAGATTTGCCCACCAGCTGATGTTGGCTCGTGCTTGCTTGTTTAGGCGTATATGGTGTATATTTTGAATGACAATGAAACACTTGTCCCAAAAATATGCAAATACTGGTCATGTGACCTAATTAAGTATTCAAATGGCCACCAACAATATAAATTTATCATTATTTTTTCATGTTTCCAATTTTCCAGTAACAGATAATCAATATTGAATCATATCCCAATGCTAAATCACATTTTATAGTCCCATGACCATGAACTTTGACGTAAACTTTATATATCATGATAAACGTTACACAGATTTGATAAACTTTACAAAGATTTTCTTGTCCTCAGTCATAAGTGAAGACTTTTACACAGCGCCTTTGAATTGGGGTCAGACAGGTCAAGTATCATATTTTATAACATCCGACTATTGAATTTATCAAACATTATCCACAATAACCATATATTTTTGGAATTGTAGAATAACAATTGCCCCATAATATGCAAATGCTGGTCACATGACCTGATTAAATAGTCAAAATGGCCACCAGTATTCTACATTTACAATGATTTTCACATATTTGCTTCTCTTTCTGACGACATTCTAGAGAATTTATCATTTCCCATTACTCAATTATGTCTAAATGTATATTAGATTCTGTTGTCTACAACTGATGATTCCAAGAAAATGTTTTAACATCATTTTTATGAACCCAATACAAGCTTCTTTCAAATCACAGAGTACACTAATGTTACAATCATTTTGCAAAACAAAGACTTGATCACTCGAGTTTGCAAATTTCATTCAATATACATGCAAAAACATAAGAACACCAAAACAACATTTATTTTTTTCTTTAGTAAAGAAATTAAAAATAATGTAGCAACACACTATAAACCAGACCAAAACCCTCAAAATGTCACAAGGAACCATTTCTGGACAAGGTGGGTTTTGTGGCATGTACATCATTAGTGTAATAAAATTGGGTCTTAGAAAACAACACTATCTATATTGATGATATCGCTGTCTTTTATCATATTCTGAGCTATGCATGTCATCTCCAACTCTTCCTCTTTTCATCTACCAACATTGAGCATTGAAGAGAAAAAAAGCAGAAAGGCCTGCAGTACAGTACTGTATGTAAAACTTATTTAACTTTCACATTTAACTTAGATTCTCATTAGCGAAATCAAAAAAACTTATAGCCATTTTGAACAACTTTTAGGCCGTTTTCGATCTCAATTGTGGCAACAGCTTTCTCGGCATTCAGATGTCCGCAATTTTACAAATCGAGATGTTTTGTATGTTGTTCATGATAGTTTTTTTACACTAAAGGTCTGGTGAAACGCCCATGTTGCAAAATTACAGAAATACAGTTGATGGTCTAGGCCTATAGAACAGTTATTGTTTATTTCTTTGTTTGTTTAGTGCACGCGATTATTCAATATTGCAAAAGTAAAATGCAATGTGGGCGTGTCCCAAACCCTCTCCAGTCGACTTTTTTTGTCCCCGACGTGTATCGGCTGCTCTGATTCGCTAAAATTCTTTACGCAGTCAATAGCCATTAACCTTTTCACAAAGGCGTCGTGAAGTTCATATCGGCATTGATCCGGTTTTTAAAAGGGATAATTACCGGCACTAAAAGATTTTAAATTTTGTTTCGAAAAAGTAATCAAAGCACAGACAAGTACGTTTGGTTGTTTTAATTCGTTTCTAGTAGTAAAGTTGCAACTAAACGTGGTCTGTCTGGGAGGGCAGACAAGTCGATACTGACCGTGCTCATGCTATTCTTATGTATATGTGCATCATTCACATTGTCGGTACAGAGTCAGTTCTGATACGATTTACGTGAACGAGCAAAGCCGACCTTCATTGACTGTGGATTTCGTTTGACAAATCAGACAGCGCTTGAAGTTTTCTTTTGGTCGAGCAATTCTCCAGCAGACGTAGTGCTAGCAGGAGAGTCTGCTGGTGAGAAACGGATGGCAAGCGTGGGATGCCCTGTGGATGTACTTACTTTGTTAACATATTGTGTTAGCGTACTATACGAGGCAGAGATAGGGGTTGGCAGGTTGGCCGCTATTCGATGTAAATGAATCCAGTTGTGACGTCAGAGTGTGCCAACCATGACCAAACTGAGGGCGTGGCCTAAGTTTAGCGAAGTGACACCAAACTGACAAAGAAATATAAAAAATTAGCACTCGTGCATACTGTGTCTGTGTGTCTGTGTGTCTTCTGCTTCACGCACAACTATGTTGCTCGGTCGCGCACAGAATTGTAACATCTAACTCGGTTACTGTGGACCAACCCTTTTTGGTTAGAAGCGGTGGCTGGCTGGTTTGTGTGAGGCCTAGCGGCTGGGCGGTGTTGCCGTGAGTGTGTGGGGGTTCCAATCCCGTTTGGGTTATACTAAAAATTATATTTTTACGTAGAAATTCTGTTGCAAATGTAACAATATTGCCATCCGGAAGCTAAATAGCTCAGTAGTGCAGGTTGATTTCATCAGACCTTTAAAGGAATATTTGTTCAGTTTTTATTACATTAAGTATCTGTGTTTTTTATGAAATTAAAGGGATAGAAATATTTTTCCATTTCCTGTGGTAAACTTTTACCACCAGAAATAAAATTAGGTGGCAATTCTAAAAGTCTGGTATTAATGTGAAGTGTATATTAACACAGATACATAATTCTTCTGCAGCATTCATTCAGTGTTCACAGTATGACAACTTATGGTGTGTGTAAGCTACAAACTCCTCATGTGGCACATTAATGCTGTCTTTAAGTCATGACGAAAATTTTGTGAGCCACACAAATAAAATTTCCATGCAGAAGAAAGCATTTGGTAGCATAGTGGCAGTGTAGATACAAATATGGTGGTGACAGGGCTTGAAATTAGCGATAGTCCCGAGTCCACAGACTACCAACTTTTCCTTGGGGCTACCAAAACCCATGAAATGGTAGCCCACACGGACTACCAAAGCCTGTACATGAAATTACTGAGTGAGCGACATGATGTTGGTCACTATGAGACGACCGACGCTCATACAGTCAACCCAGTTATCAAAATTAAAAGCTGACAGAGCAGTGGAATTTGTTGCGACAAACTTTCAATAAAGTGTCATTATGTTAACTGATCTACCTGGATGACAGGCTCGGGAAATGATGGCCAATGAAAATTTATTTTCATAGTTATTTAATCACAATGTATCAATCACAATTAAACACAAAATTATTCAAACTGCAAAGTAAAAGCTGTCAGGCCATCCACAAATTACGCTTTCCGAAGTGTACGAGATCATCCCATGATAGTGTACTATGGTGGAGAAATATAGCCAAAATTGCCACGAAAGTATGAGGAACATGACTGTGTGAATAGGTCGTCTAACTTTGAGGTGTCACCGTTGTCCACTATACATGCTATACCGTTCTCCTAAGGCTATGATCTGCAGGTATTGATGTCAAATGACTAGAAAATTCACTTCCTGGATAGAGTCATGCCAAATAAATCTTTCATTGTCTAGATATAAATAAAAATATCCTTTACAAAATCTCTTCATTCATGCATGGGCTACCAGACCTTGTCACTGGGCTACCAACTTTAGAAAATGGTAGCCCAATGGGACTACCAGGAAAAAGTTAATTTCGAGCCCTGCTAGTGTAATAGTTGTGATCAAGCAGGCTTAATAGCATCTTAAGCGTGATAATAAGCATGATATTTTTCTTGAGACAAAAAGGGTTGGTCAAACCCGAATCCTGTAAAACAGGACACAATGATTTGTTCATTTAATTTCCCAATGTTTTTGAAACTAATCGTTGTTTTGATGATTATGATAGCTTTTAAGTCCAGAAATATTTTCATTTGATATTTTGATATCATCAAGAAATGTCTGGTGATGTTCACTTCCACATCATTAAACTGGAGGAATCTGCAGAAATATTAAAATCATTCAGAATCACATCATTTCTTGCAAAAGTTAAAAGCAATTTGAAATAGTCCAAATGGATAATTTTAATTGTTTTACTTTTGAATTGTTGCTTTGATGTTAAGTAACCATGCAAAAATTGCAGCTCTCAAATGTGATGATTTGAAAATGGATATGCTTACTGCAACTACTGTTGACAATTTCCCTTTGCCATGACTGTTAATAAAATCAAATTTAAAAATGACAGTCAAGCTAAATGCCATTAAATTGGAAGGCACCTAGGAATTACCTTTGATTATAAGATTGGACCTATTGGACCTCCCAAGGTGGTTTCTTTGAACAATAATTGTGTACTTAAGGGGTCTTCATTCGTGACATCACATGGGATGACCCAGATTTGACCTTTTAGAAAACCTCAGTTTTCTCCTTTTCCCTTGTATTATGACTCTGTTTTTGAAAGTTTCCTTTGACATTAAGGTTTTTACTATCAAGCCAAATTTTGATTCAAGCAAACTATACTTATACGAAGAGAGTGTACGTTGGCAGGGACTGATAGTGTCTTTGTAAGTTGTAGCGTTTCTTAGGACATCCACATTACGTTTTAACCAACAACAACATGGCAGTTATGTTCGTTGAATGTTATTGGTCAACAAAAACATGACTAATAAGCATAAACAACAATACAAACAACAACAACCAGATGTAGGGTACCCTGCGATTGAAGTTGGTTTGTGACAATTTTTTCGGCCATTCATCAGAAAATACAAAAAACATTTTAGGACATTTTGCAAAAAAATGGCCATTTGCCGAAGGCCGGTGAGTAACTGAATCACTGCAACAACATACCCGTATACATATAATTGTAAAGAACTCAATACAGTGTTTAGAGATCAGACAGTTTTCTTTCCTGAAGAACTTTGGATATTGGGATAGTCAAAATTATTTTGATGCCAAAATTTATATAAATTGTATTAGGCCATTCGTAACCCTTTCTCTCTTCTTCCCTGTACATGTGACAGGTACTGTACAACCAACTTATTGCACTCTGTAGGGATGTAAAATATTCATAATGTATAACATCAGCTAACCCTATTCAACTTGAATTAACAGCAGCATTAATGCAACACAAACAGAGTTTGATTCAAATCCAGGGGCAATGGCAAGTCCAGGTGTCATAGTGGCTTTTCACGTGTAGTCAGTGACAGAGTTATATGACCACAAAGAAGGGCATTATGTTATCCAGGATGCTTCTACTACCACTTTGGGATGGCAAGGCATTGTGGTGTCTAAAAAGTTCCATAGAAACACTAGCAGGATCCTACCACATATCAACATGTAACAGGCACCTACCAGACCCACAAGAGTTACTTTAAGAAATTTTGATTTTGATTTTGCTCATCCAAATTTACCAAAAAGTAACATGACATATTTAAAATATAACATTAATTTTTATGCGCTGTTTGGTGCAATATTTACATCAAAGTTATTTCATTGTGTGATTTGAGCATTTATTCCCTTTATAATTGCTACAATTTGGATGCTTGAGAAAATACATTGATAAAGGTTACCTATATTTGAAAAACTCATAAAGAAGATTACTCCTGAAGCAACCTATATTTCAATTTGGTATTTCAAGCTATTTCAAAACTTAAGACAAGTCCAATGATAATGTTCTGAAATGATAGCTTTCATTAGAAAGTTTGAAAAGTTTCCAACATCATATTACTGCTACATTTCAGGTGAAACTAAATACTTACCTGTGGTCAACCCATCTTGCTGCCCAACATTCTGATTTCTATGCTGTTGACTAATGCTCTGACTGCCATGCTGTATTGTTTCAGACTCTTCTACTGACTGTACCACGGGTTCCTGTTGAAATTCATCCAAATCTATCGAGAAGTAAAATAACAGATATTAACTCCAGTATATCTTCATTTATGAGGTGCTGTAACCACTGCAGCATTTTGTTAGGTACGACCCTTCAGCAATATCTATATCAAATATTATTTGATTGTGTGGTTTGATCATTTATTTCCCTTTATGGGTGTTAGGACTTTGACGTTTAAGAAAAGAAATCGATTATGGTCACTTAGGTCAATTTCATATTTCAATCTATTTCAAAACTCAAAACAACCTTAACGGCATCCTGTGTTTGGGCAAGTCCAACGATAATGTTCTAAAAGTTTCTAAATTTAAAAAAGTTTCTAACATCATACAAGTGTCACATTTCAGGTGAAACTCATCTACTTACCTGTGTCAAGGCCATCCTGCTGCCCAACACTCTGATTTCCATGCTCAGCCTGTTGACTTACGCTCTGACTGCCATGCTGTCTTGTTTCAGACTCTTCCACCAAGTGAACAATGGGTTCCCGTTGAAATTCATCAAAATCTATCGAGAAGTAATAAATAACAGATATCTACTCAGGTATATCTTCATTTGTGAGGTGCTGTAAACACAACATTTTCATGGGTGTGACTCTTAAATAACATCTACCTCAAATTTTATTTCACTGTGTGATTTGATCATTAATTGCCCTTTATGATTGCTTCGATTTGGACATTTTAGAAAAGAAATAGATTTGGTCACCATTATTTGAAAATTTGTTTCTCAATAAACCTGTATTTTAATTCTCGGCAGATGGCTTACAAAGAGAATAATTTAACAAAAAAGGTGCCAGTGTGGGGTAGCAGACAACTTACAAGAAGACAGGTTTAACAAAAACTCATGCCAGTCAACAATATTGTGATTCTGTAGTATACTTCAAAAAATGACTGTTACAGCTCTAACATCCCCATATTTTTTCTGTTAAAAATATTATTTTATATTTCTAACATGTTTCAGTACCAAGTAAAACAGATTTTATACAAAACATTGCTGTTTTTATTGTGTGTAGGTAAAAACTCAGTAGAATTTGACGTGAGCTATGACAGTATCTTTGGATATACACTTTGTATGGGGAAAGTTTTTGTCATACTTCATGAAAACTATACAAGATATTGCATATTACAATATGTCATTTAAAACACTACTTGATTACCTTTCTAATGAATCCTATCAAGCCAGGTTATAATCAATAACAACCTCAGCAGATGACTTATAGGAAGACAGATTTAACAAAAACGCATTCAGGTCAGTAATACTGAGATTTTGCTGTACCCATAAAAATATGGCTGTTACAGCTATAGAATCCCAATATTTTTTCTGTTAAAAGTCTACTTCATATTGTTAACATGTCCCCGTACCAAATAAAATGGATTTAATACAAAACATTGCCCAATTCTTTTATGTCTACATAAAAAATTGCATATTACATTTGATTTTAGCTATGACAGCGTTAACAAAAATGCATGCAAATCTGCAACACTGTGATATTGCGGTACCCTCCAAAATCTGACTGTTACAGCTGTAAAGTCCCAATATTTTTTCTGTTAAAAGTCTATTTCATATTTCTGACATATCCCTGTACCAAATAAAACAGATTTAATAGCAAAAATGGGCAGATTTTTTGTGTCTAGCTAAAAAATTGGTAGAATTTGATTTTAGCTATGACTGCAATTTTCAATGTAAACTTTGGGGTATGGGGTAAGTTTTGGTCATATTTCATGAATACTATACAAGATATTGCATGTTGCAATATGTCATCTTAAAGACTAGTAAGTTATCTTTCTAATGATACGTAACAAGCCAGGTTATATTCAAAAACAAGTTCAGCAGATGACTTATAGGAAGACAGGTTTAACAAAAATGCATGCAAGTCGGCAACAGTGTGATATTGCGGTACCCTTCAAAATATGACTGTTACAACTATAGAGTCCCAATATTTTTTCTGTTAAAAGTCTATTTCATATTTCTTACATGTCCCTATACCAAATAAAACATATTTCATACAAAGCATTGCATTTTTTATTATGCCTAGCTATAAAATTTGGTAGAATTTGAGATTTACTGTAATTTGCAATGTTAAACTTTGGGGTATGGGGTAACTTTTGGTCATATTTCACATAAACTGTAAAAGATATTGCATGTTGCAATACGTCATCTTAAAGACTAGTAAATTATCTTTCTAATGATACCTAACAAAAGTGGTTATGTTAAAAATAAGCTCAGCAGATGGCTTACAAGAAGACAGATTTGACGAAAATGCAATTGGGTTGCAAAATTGTGATTTTGCGGTACCCTTCAAAACATGACCCTAACAGCTATTACATCCCTATATTTTTTCTGTTAAAATTCCATTTCGTATTCTAGGGATCCCAAGGCTTCTGAAAAATACAGGTTTGTTATCCTGTGGGCTGGGGGGTGCACGTAGACCCCCTCTGGCCCACAGACTATATTAATGTGTTATGACGTCATTTTCGCAGTACGGAAGTGCCACCTATCAGAATTCCTCAGAGAAGCTTCACCTTTTTCTAGAAATCACATGTGTTGTAGCTGGATGAGGATTTTAAAGAGGCACTCCACTTGGTAACATTTTTAAAACACATTTTTTTAATGCCAACGTTCGATATTTGACGTGGCGACTGTGCGCGGATCGCGAGATATCGATAAAAACATGTCATTTCCCGAGCGTATTTTTCACATCCCGAAATTTTACGATCGTTCTGATTTTGACCCGAATATCCGAAGGTTTGTTGTTGTGCTGATTGACGATATTCTAGGGAGTCTACAATAAGTTCGAACGACGCAATTAATTTACTTCCCACTGCAAAGACTTTATATACAGCATTATGCCATTACCTCAGGTAAGTTTTGTAAAACTTCTCCTTAGTTTTTGTCATTTTCATTGTTCTTAATCAGTTGTACGATATTTTTAACCAATACCACATAAACATCAGTTTTTACGTGTCAAATATTAGCTGCCTCTGATGACTACATTTTGTTGTACACAGTTGGACACAGTACGCCACGCGCGTGGTATGCGTCTATGCATACCACTTGGCGGCCGCTATGTATCAACCGCACGTAACTGTGCTAGTCACCTATGCGAATTCTGGTGGAATCAAACTTTGTTTTCCGTTTTTTCTCAGAGTCAGTAAGACTCGGCTTTCCCCCGGGGAGCATGAACGATTGCCGATGGGAGTGGTACTGTGGCATACAGCAGCGTTAGCATAGACTCGTACTCCATAGCTTAGTAGACAATGGCCCCAGTGCTGAAAGTTCGATGTTCAGGAAGCTGAATTTAGGTGGGCCACCGGAATTCAAACTTTTACTTTTTTGAGGACATGTTTTTATCGATATCTCGTGATCCGCGCGCAGTCGCCACGTCAAATATCGACCGTTGGCATTAATAAAATGTGCTTTAAAAATGTTACCAAGTGGGAGTGCCACTTTAAAAAAGACCAGAAAAATGGGTGTTCCATTCTACTTCTTGAAATAATTTACATTCAATTACCCATTACCCCATGATTTGAACACCATACATGACTTTCAGGGACATATGACTCTTTCAAGGAAAACAAAATCATGGTGAATAACAATATTATTTCATTTCACTTGTGATTCTATAATATATCCTCTACATATAGTATTTCCAGTACAAGCACCATGGATGAAGTTACTGATCCAATAACAAAGATGCCACCTATTACTGTATTAAAACTTATGAAAAAAATGCTGAGTCAGCATCAGTGGTTTGTCAAAGGAAAAACATACAATTATGATTCTGTCTAAAAAATCAAGCACGGTGACATGGTAATTGTGTTATATTTTTTAATAAAGCATCTTTCAATGGATCATTTGTGAAAGTTTCAGGAAACTGATAATACTGTTAGTACGTTTTCTGACATTTCTACATGCAATTCTATGCCACATTTTGCGTAGGCCCTGGTAGCCTACTACCTCAAAGTGTTTTTCTAATCCCTTTCATTATGGATTGTCAAACTCCAATGAAGTCCTTTGCTGGCAAATGGTCTTTGCATACTTAGTTTAAAAAACAGTGTGCCAACGTTTACCAGCCACAATTTGCAGAGGCAGTGTTTTTTCTTAGGGTTTCAAATATCTAGAATACATTTTAGAAATCTGGATAATAATCATTGGTATATCCGTAATACTTAGAGGCAGGCATGTTTATATCGGAAGTTGTTGATGAGACTCCCTAGATGGGAAAACTTAGCAAATGTACCTAAACACGAAATTTTACGTCATCATCTGGGCATGTTTCCCAGCATGCTTTGCAGAGAAAATAGAAAATATGGGTGCATGGGGAAGGAAAAGCTCCATATGCCTGATTTTTATATTTGTTTTCGTGTATATCTTCAACAGTCGCACTTTCTGTGCAAAAGTAATGATGAAAGTTTTTCTGGCATAAATATAAACCTTTATATACAGCTAATGAAATTTTGGGTGGACTATCCTTTTAAGGTGAAACTAAAATACTTACCTTTGTTTACGTCATGCTGTTGACTAATGCTCTGGTTTTTCTGCTGTTTTCTTTCAAATTCTTCCACCAACCTGACCAAGGGTTCTAGCTTAATACTTCCAAGAAGTTCTTTCAACAGGGTAAGATTTTCGTTACCTATGCAACCAAGCTCCTCGAGTTTGATAAAGAGTTCATTTCCATCGGCCAATCCTTCAAGAGCTTTAGTCGGAATCTGCTTGTCCTTCACAAGTCCATACAAAAACCCTTCTTCTTTTGATGATATTCGTTGAGATATTTCAAGGAATAAACGTCGAAGTGGATCAACTTTCTCAGCCATTTTGATCTGATAAAAATAAACAGATGAATTATATGTTACATACTGAACATCACCTCTGTCTGTTGTGAAGACATACTCTGAAAGTTGACATGATAAAGAGTTAAACATACCATGCAATGTGATCCCCAGTGATTTTCTGCACTGAAGTATTAAAAATGTTATATAAGGAGATTCATAGCACGTTGCTTGGAAATAGATATTTGTCCTCATAAGCGCCATTTCCTGAGCTGGCAACAAACCATTTCTATCATTTTTTTATTAAACTAAAGAATGACACAGGTACCTGTGTGGTCATGATGACATACAGTATCAACATTAACGACAGACAGTACAGACAGAAAAAGCAGAACTGCTTTCAGCGTTTCATGGCTAGTTCCTTGCTATAAACATGTCAATTTATATCTGATGCTATGATGTCATACTTGCAAAAGTGGGCAGAAGCTGCAACTTGATGATTTTTTGCAATATTTCTATCAGTATATGCAGTTTCTTGCTGTCTCCCTATGTACAGCATGCTCAAACACACAATATTCAGTTTGTCGACAAAGCCTGTATATATATAAATATGTATTAGGTGATAATTTAATTAGAGTCCAGACTGACAGTCAGTTGTCAGTGATACAAATGCATGGTACACATACACAGGCTGTGATAGCAAGCTGAATACTGGACAGTTCAACATGCTGTAGGGAGTAGAACAAGAACGCAGTTGTATAAACTGAACACAAATATTGTCAAAATTTTACATGTCAGTTGAAGAAGAGTTTGGGTCAAATGACGCTCATGACAGTGAAACATACAGTATACTTGTCAAGGCTCGAAATTAACGGTGGTCTTGCGTCCAAAGACCACCATTTTTTCATTTTGGACCACCAAAATTCAAATGTTGGTGGTCCAAATGGACCACAACTTACGTCAGAAATTTTTGAAGACGACGTACTTGGCCCGCACTACATTGCCTGAACGTGGTTCAATGCAGGACAAAAGTAGAACATATGCACCTGCTTGCAAGTGACATTTATCATGATATTGCAACATTTTAGACTTTAGCAGACCGCAGCACTTTATGCAACATTGTATTTCATCATCACAAAACGTCATGTCAATCAGTTCTGTACAGACAATGGCACTACAGATGCAAAAAATTCGAGAATCGATCGAGTCTACGTTGTTGGTAACACAATACAGTTAATGGTCATTACGTCGCATGTTATTTGGAAAGTGTTTACGGATGACCATTTAGAATCTGTCGTCGGGTTGCATTCTTGAGAGGTCCCGCTGAACTTTGAACAGTATCTGCTTTTTGTTGGCCCTTTGAAAACACTAATTTCGTAGTCAGAAGGTATTTTCTTTGAACATGAACTCATTGGGCTGCTCAACGATCATATACGGGACATGCATCACGGCATGGCAAACGTTCAGCTACACCTTGAAGCCCCCACGTTGTTGTTTTTTGCTAGGAAACCCCCAAGTTCTACAGAAAAGACTGCCCAGCTCACTTCAGATACTGATTCCTACCGTGCGCATTTTGAATACATTTTACGCAAATAAAAACTCAGTTGCGTAAAATCGTACGCAAGTTTTGAAATTGTAACGGAAACGCTGCCCAGGCCCATTCGTGTTCAGGCAGTGTTCAAATCGGGTTCTGTTACTGGTTGCTATTGGTTTTTATGAGTGGAAGTATTTTGACTCTCTATAGTAGATAATAAAGTTCAGAAAAAAAATATATTGTGAATTTCAAGTTCAATGGAGTAAATAGTTGGATTTTTGTCATCATAATTGTTAACAGCCGATACCTGGCGGAATAATTTTGAACATAAGAGTATGTGAACTGACAACTCAAAATCATCTTAAGGTAGCGTGATAGGTTAGTATGACAATTGTTATATTACGGACCACTACATTTTTAATTTGGACCACCAAAAATATTTTTAGGTGGTCCACATGGACCACCACATTTGAAATTTAATTTCGAGCCCTGCTTGTACCCAAGATCAGGCCAGAGAGCAACACATGAAAGACCAGCAGACTTGAAAAGTTATTAGGGATTTTGAATTCTGGCATATAAGAATAATCAAATATTAAAGAAAAAAGATGCAAGGGTAAATGATACCTGGAGTCAGCCAATGATAAAATGCTACAACTGTTCCTTGAAATTTGTTTTCTGCACGTTTCAAATCCGGTAAAATATTTTAGTGTAATAAAGGAGCATTAAAAACAGAGTTGTTTTGTTGACATTGTTCTAAATACTTTTGGTTCCCTATGACTGAAATAAAACTGAAATTCATCAACTTATATGTCAATTCCTAGAACTTATGAATGTCAATTAGGACAGTCAGGTTGGGACTGTGAAATCCGGCAATTTCTGTTGAACTCACAAAAGCATACATCTATGGCCTAGTTATCAGGACTTAAACAGCACTGCTTCAGTCACTTAAATGACAATTGATCAAAGGAACTGCCAGTATTACTAAATGATTTGAAATAAAAAATCTTCAAAAAGCGAAAGGAGCTGCACTGTATTAGTTGGGTACATTTAGCTGTAGACAGTGGAGCAGTGGTTTCATAAAAAATATAATTTCAGCAAGTAATAAACAGACACACAGCTAGCTGTAGCGTAATGGCTGGTGCTCTTTCAACCAAGTCAGGTGATATATGGGAGCCAATGGGGTGTCAGCAACCAATCTAGCTGCCCGATATCTACATAAACATATTATAAGTAGCGACTTTCAGAGCTAGTGGGGAGGGGTAAATACACATAATTTTCGGAAAAAATTCCATCCAAGCCGACTTTGTCGCTTAGGAACAGTGCCGTGACAACGTAACGACGTGAACGCTCAATGTTTGATATACTCACAGTGATATACTTTAATAAAGTTTACTTCACACACGGTTGACGCCATTGGATGGCCACAGCATAGCGCCTTACCAGTGCAGAAAATATTGAACGAATGACTACCGTGAATACAAACACTTCTATCAGACACGCAACAATTTGATATCTGGCATTCGACCCATTTCAATTTTCTATGGTAACTGGCCATGCTATGAATGTAATTTGTACATGTCAGACAATTAGCATATTGTCAAGAAACGGCGAATTGTACAAGGAAGTAGCTAGCTGAATGTGACCTTACACGACCTTTGAGCGCATTGTTGTTCACCCAGTCAGATCGTACACACCTGTACTTGCTGACGTGACGCGTCACCAAGGCTAAATGATTCAATACGGATTTCAGATTTGTTTATTCCGTAAACATGTATCGTGCCCAGTAATGTTTCTTTGTTATTGACGTGCTTATGTCTGTAATAATGGAAACTGTAGTAACCTACCTGATTTTAGGTTATTGCAGTGCAGACGGCCGAAGGTGTACAGATGTCGTCCTCTTCAAGGGCGGCCATTTTGTGAATGTCATCACAACGTTATTGCGCCATCTACGTCGATATCAAGTTTTCAGTAAAGCCGCAGTCAACCACAACCAGCGGCAAGGGATGTTAACGTTGGAAAAAATTTCCTTCGCCTACTTTTACAGGAAATGAAAGCAAGGATAAATGAATAAATAAATAAATAAATAAATAAAAATAACAATAATAAATAAATAAATAAATAAATAAATAAATAAATAAATAAATAAATAAATAAATAATGTAGAAGAAAACGGATTCCATTAGAATTGAAATAAATAACTCAACAATACATGAAACTTATTTAAGATGCACTTTAGTGAGTAGTTTATTTATTTAATATTTATTTATTTATTTATTTATTTATTTATTTATTTATTTATTTATTTATTCGTTTGTTTATTAATTTGTTTATTTATATGCCCTGGTATTCCTGTGTTTTCCCGGCATGGTAATTTTGCAGTTGCGCAATGCATTTAAGCAGTGTTAAACATTCGAGAGCTGTCCTGTAGCTGTAAGCTTGTGAACTAGGTGTAAAATACGGTGGCTCCTTCACGTCAAAAGAATATATTACCTTGAAAAAATAAATTTTTATTTTTCTGGACAATATCTTTAATAATTTTGAAGTTTTATCTCCCAAAACAAACTTAAATGTTTTTGGGTGTAGCTGTTATTATGAGGGACAAAACTCTATTTTTGACAAACTAAACTATTTTTACAGCACAACTTCTTTTGAGGGGCACAACTCTTATTACGAGAACGAAACTATAATTCTGGTGGAAAAAACTCTAATGCTGGCATACACGACTCTCTATTTGTTGTGGGAACAACTCTGGCATACTTTGCCTAGGTTTATTTTCAAGGGACTAAGTACTTTTAATTCTTCAAAACTTCTATTCTTTTGTAAGTAAACTTTTAATATTTTGTAAGAAGTTACGCTTGACAAGTATTAATGTTTAATAATTAAGGTAATCTTACCTTTTGCATTTTAAAATAGTAAGTTTTAGATACTCAAAAACAAAATAAATTTCAAAAGAATGACCATTTAATTTGTGATAAGAATTTTTTTTTGTTTTTTGAAGAGTAAACTTTTTAATAGATATATTAATAGCTGTGTGATTTATTCAGAAATCACTCCTAATACTTTTAAAATATTGAAGAAATATGTTAGTTTATAAAAAATTATTTATATCACATATGAATGTTTTAATTTATTAAGCGTTTGTTTCATTTTTTTAATGAACAATATTTTTCCCCTGTGAAACTTTTCTTTTACACTAGTAAGTTTTAATCTAACTTCCCGTCGCACAACTTCTGTGAGGTTGCGATTTCTATACTGGCCAGGCTGACTCTTTTGTGAGGGCGCTGTTTTGAGGACTCTGCGTGCAAACTTTTTTCTGAGATTACAATATATATTGCGAGACAGCAAAATCCCGCAATTCTCATATTAGAGGAAATTGTAGGGATACATAGACTCATCAAACAGATGATATGGCTATGCTGCGCGAAGCAAGATCTAGTTTATTTCATGGAGGTAACCTCTATGTAATCCACACAAAACAACTCGTTTTGTCTACATTTTCATTCAATTAAACACGTAACTCATGATCTATATTAGGTAAAGTGGCTCACAAGCTTTATTCACCTTCACTACAGTAGCCAATCATACACCTACAAGTGTTTCCCTCCGAAACTTCTGACCAATCGCTAGTCAGTAATTCCCGCCTCTGGCTTACTTCTTTGTAGCAAATAGTCATACACTGGTCGCCACAGGCCCGAAAACGGCTACATCTGCCGCTGCCGACAAAATGATATTTTGACGCTTTACTACGAACCGCTATGGAATATTAAACGATCAATTCATTCACTAGATCGTAACACTAACAGTTGACAATGGTAGCCCTTCGTATGATGCTGTGTGTTCCTGGCTGAGACAACAGTATGTACGCATTGTGAAGTTGCCGTCATTTCCTTAATATCGGACCTTCCACCGAGTACCTACTAAAAGTTAAGCTGCATTGCTGTACCTCGAGGTTTTGCCGGGTATTTCGGTCTGAAGACAAAATTTTGGATTCTTTCGTCCGACCGAATTACACAGGCAAAATCTCGAGCTACAACACTGCAGCCACTCAACGTTTTGACCCGTTTGCGTGTCCGTTACAACGATGAAGTCAGGTATGGCTGTCTTGAAGACACTGGCTTCGTTAATGCCCGGCGGTTTAGGAAGTTAACGCAGGTTATTGCATGGTGGTATACTTGAATTTCCGCCGAAGTTAAAATAACTTTTTGCACATATCGTGAAAAACATGTTTTACTCCTCTCAACTCTGTGGCACTTGCTGTGTTGCATAATAGGTAAGTGCGCCCTCACATAAAAATATTTCTCCGTGAAACATAAGTTGTGCCTTGTCAAAAAGTTTGACTATTTTTAAGTTTCTTTCTTATGTTTTTTAACAACGGACTTCAGTTTTACCAAATAATTCAATTAATTTTAATTTCGCACCATTACATAAAAAGCATAAAAAAGTTTTATTAAAGGTATTTCAATTTGATGCTTTGAGAAAATCAGTTTTCCATTGAGAAATTAATTTTACTCCAGGAAAATAAAACTTTTCTTTGAAGAATTTAAGTTTGCTGCTCTAAGAACATAAAGGCTATATAATCAACTTACAATACACACTTTGTACTTAGCAAAAAAATCTTAACAGAGATTGAGTAGCTACTTTTCCCACAATGTTTACTTCTGTTTAACAAACAAAAACTACTTTCGAGAAAAAATATTTTGTTCAAATTAAAGTTACGTTTATTTTGTTAAAAGTAAAACTCTGATTTAGTTCACAGTTTGAAAAAAAACAGTTTACCTCAGAATAAAGTTTCCCGTACAGAATTAAAAGTTTGCTTTAGAGAAATAAAATCTCTTACAAATATTAAACATATTGTCAAGAAAAATTAGAGTTTATTTTCAACAATATTAAACATATTGTCAAAACATATTGTAGCTTATATTCAAATAAAGTTCCGTGTGACGTGTAAGGCCCAATGTAGTAAGACGAGTTAGCTCGTTCCAAGGCTGGTTTAAATTTGAACTTGTTGGGATTGAGAATTTTGACTATCTCAGCAACTGTACCTATCAAGGAAATCTGTAAATCAGGTAGTTATATTATTTGATATCAAATCTGTGAAAGCGTAAGAAAATGGACCAAAAACAAAACTATGTTTTCAAAAATACCTTTACTGGAAACTTTATGCCAGGGTAGCATTGCTGGAAGGTTGTGATTGGCTTGATATATAAACTTTGTGCATGTGGTGGAGATGAATTGGCCTAATAACACCACCAAGGGAGACGACGGGTGGACTGGGAAGGGACAGTCTAAGAAATTCTGCATTAACGCCATAAATATGAAATTTTGGTATCATGTTTGGTCTGACATATAGATAAACACTGTACAACATTGGATTTGTCGAGTATGTCAAGTACACATGCGTCAAGGTCAATGCATTGGTCTAGACGTTAGCATTTCAGAGTAGCTCAGGATCATGCTTTACAAATATTAAACATATTATCAAGCAAGTTCTGATAAAATTACTTTAAAGTTGGCAACAATACTTGAGATTTTGACCAAGTCACTTGACTAACAGACTATATTTTCCCTCCAAAATCACATATGGGAAATAAGATACAAAAAAATATTCAAAACAAGTTGGGAGTAGAATAATTGAAAATTTCTGAAATTTTAACAATATTTTCCCCCAAAACCTATAAAAGTCGAGCGATTTTTTTCCCTACATTTCACAGTCATTTATTTTAATATTAATTGGTCGTGTCATATTATTCTATTTAAGACATGGTGTCTGTTATGGAGATAATTACTATTTCTGGTTTATATGCAGAAAATAACAAAAGGTTTCAGTGTAGAAGTAGAAATTTTCTCGCCTATCCAACGTAGCTATGCAAGCCAGATGTACGTATATGTACCCATCCTGTCCTCAATTGCAAGTGTCCGGCTGTATTGAAACACGCCACACAGAAGTCGTAATAGATATTAGTTCATAATATACAAATCTACAGCCTTGAATATTGTGAATATTTGCAGCCACGATGCCTTTTTGGAGAAACACTCACACGAAAGTCGTCCGCAGGTGCGAAAATTTGGCATAAAATTAATAGTGTCCGTGAAAACAATGAAAAACATTCTCGGGATCATCGATCTCAAAATATCTAATTGTCCGTCCCTTATCATAACTTTGTCAAATTCAAAAGTGCATTATTGTCATGACCGACACAAGTACGGCTGAAAGTGTTACAATAAAGCTTTTCTGACATTTAAATACGTACTGTTTGTTATCAGAATCGTTTCTAGATGCAAAAGATATTTCTTCCGTTATATATGTAAATTATTAAAAAAATGCGTGTGAAATTGTACAATCAAACAAATGGAATAAAAGCCATGAATAAATAATATCATATGCTGATAAAACCTGTACTCCTCTTCTTCATGTCTATGGCTTCATATCAATTAAAAAAAAACTTTCTTTTTATTCTACATGAATAAATTTCTATTTTTCAAATAACAGTTTGTGACCAAATCAGCGTTTGACATTTCGTCTTCCGTTTTAGAAAATCCACTATTCTTGTTTTAATTTGGTCCGCATTTTCCCGATAATGCTCTGAATCATTCGACAAAATGTTTCGATATAGCTTACCCCATGCTATTTTCTTTCACACAACAGGAAACGATTGAATTTGTGGTTGAACATTTAACAAGGTAGCAGAGCAGTCTCGATTTTAAGCTGGACTGAGTTAAACTTCCTTATTTGCTGCCGATGACACAAACATCGATCTCGGAGATGGTTCATTTTGTTGTTGAAAATATCAATTGAAATTTCGATTCTTGTATTTTAAACTCATCAACTTCAGTTTAAGCAACAAGGCAGTATAAAAAAGTATGGGTATTTAATACCTCAGTGACCTCCATGCATTAACTAAATATTATGTTATTGTTACGGAGGAATTTTGCTCACCAGAAAACTTTCGAATTCAGTGAGGTACAAAGTTCAGTACGCATTACAGGTTACGTTAACCGACTTTGTGAATTTTACGTAACCAGCAGACTTCATGAATTCGGACAGTTATGTGTTGTTTGTCACAGTTTTCAATAAACAGATATCTGTCCGAATTCATGACGTCAGGTTACGTAAAATTCACAAAGTCGGTTCACTGAAACTGTAATGCGTACTGAACTTTGTATCCCAATGAAAGTTTTCTGAGGAGCAATCCGTAACATTATTGCAGCACTGCACAAAAATGACTGATACGTCTTGCATATAGAGAAGTTAGGGTGACAATTAGGGCACATTTGCATTCTTCATTAATCAAGGAATATCTATCTAGGGCTGTTTCAACAAAATATGTAATATGAGGGTGAAAGTGACTGATATTTTTCCGGGGAATGGAGGGGGGTGGGGGTGGAATATATAGACTGGGTACTAGCTAACTCGTGCCTTTTCCAATCTGCCCGGAACCAACTCGCCCGATGCCAACTCGCCCGCTATCAATTCGCCTGATACCAACTTGCCCGAAACCAATTTGTGGTTTTTATGACTACCTCGTCCTGACAAATCATCGACTCCAAAGAACGTCCGACCGGTCTTCATGTGCATATGTGGTCTTTCAGTTTTTACCTCTATGGTCAGACGCGATATTCACGACGCAAGATACTTGAAATCGACAACGATAGTCTGCAAAAATACGCGTGCGGAACATGGCTAATGCAAAGCTATAATTGCCTGGGTGATACAATACCGAGTATGATGGCTTTCACTACCGCGTACAAAACGTTGACTATATGACGTATTTGAACTTATTTTGTCATTTCTACATTGGAGAATAACGCGTTCTTCGAAGAGGAGAACTTTCTTTCGCTAAGATGTGGTGGATTGCATTGTGGCGAAAAACACCCCGCGTTTAATGGCGAAGTTTTGACTGGCGCCTGTCAACTCCGTAAAACTTTACAACACAAGGTACGTGGAATCTATAACAGCAGATATAATGTTACTACATGTACATCTCAAACAACGGGCGAGTTGTCGGCGGCTTTGAATCAGGCGAGTTGGTTCTGGGCAGGTTGGAAAAGGTACAAGTTAACTGTCATGTGGAAAGATTTCGTGTCACACTGCCGTCTGTGAGATTCAAAATTACGGGTTTTAAATCTAAGCCCATGCTAAACAAACAAATCTCGTTTTATCGGATTTACGGTTCTTCAAGCATAGTCAAGACTTGTAAGCTTACACCGTTACGATCAACGTTGTATAAAACCATTCAGAACCTTCATAAAGATAAACAAGGATAAAATAGCACCAGTGCCAGTGTAAAATGGATAAAATAACAGTACCAGAAAACGGCAGACAAAACACTAGGTGTAGAGGGCTACAAGTTGGTACTTGTCTCTAGATCTAATGAATGAAACATTCAACTTATGTAAAATATTTGCCGACTGGCTTCGTTATTTTTCTCAGTTTCTCGTCTTTAACAAACTTAAGAATCAGGATATTTTACTATGGTCTCTGTTGAACTTGTTGTTGAATATTTCATGGTAGCAGAGCAGTCTCTATTTTTAGCTGGACTGACTTAAACTTCCTTATTTGCTGCCGATGACACAAACATCGATCTCGAACATGCTTCATTGTGTTATTAAAAATATTAAGTCAAATTTCAATTCTTGTATTTTCGATTCATCAACTTCAGTTTCAGCAACAAGGCAGTATAAAAAGTATTGGTATTTCATACCTCAGTGACCTCCATGCATTAACTATATATTATGTTACTTCTACGGAGGAAATTTGCTCATCAGAAAACTTTCATTGGGCTACAATGTTCAGTACGCATTACAGTTACGTGAACCGACTTTGTGAATGAATTCAGACAGTTATGTGTTGTCTGTCGCAGTTTTCAATTGACGCATAACTGTCCGAATTCATGACGCCAGGTTACGTCAAATTCACAAAGTCGGTCCACTTAAACTGTAATGCGTACTGAACTTTGTACCCCACTGAAAGTTTTCTAAGGAGCAAATTTCCTCCGTAACATTATTACAGCACTATACAAGAATGGCCGATACGTCTTGCATCTAGCGAAGTTAGGATGACAATTATGGCACATTTTCATTCTTCATTAATCAACGAATATCTATCAAGGGCTGTTTCAACAAAATATGTAATATGAGGGTGAAAGTGATTGATATTTTACCGGGGATTGGAGGGGGTTGGGGGTGGAATATATAGACTGGGTACTAGCTAACTCGTGCCTTTTCCAACCTGCCCGGAACCAACTCGCCCGATGCCAACTCGCCTAATACCAACTCGCCCGCTATCAATTCGCCTGATACCAACTCGCCCGAAACCAATTTGTGGTTTTTTTGACTACCTCGTCCTTACAAATCATCGACTCCAAAGAACGTCCGACCGGTCCTCATGTGCATATGTGGTCTTTCAGTTTTTACCTCCATGGTCAGACGCGATATTCACGACGCAAGATACTTGAAATCGACAACGATAGTCTGCAAAAATACGAGTGCGGAACATGGCTAATGCAAAGCTATAATTGCCTGGGTGATACAATACCGCCAATGATGGCTTTCACTACCGCGTACAAAACGTTGAATATATGACGTATTTGAACTTATTTTGTCATTTCTACATTGGAGAACAACGTGTTCTTCGAAGAGGAGAACTTTCTAAGATGTGGTGAATTGTGGCGAAAAACACCCCGCGTGTAATGGCGAAGTTTTGACTGGCGCCTGTCAACTCCGTAAAACTTTACAACACAAGGTACGTGGAATCTATAACAGCAGATATAATGTTACTACATGTACATCGCAAACAACGGGCGAGTTGTCGGCGGGTTTGAATCAGGCGAGTTGGTTCTGGGCAGGTTGGAAAAGGTACAAGTTAACTGTCATTCGGAAAGATTTCGTGTCACACTGCCGTCTGTGAGATTCAAAATTACGGGTTTAAAATCTAAGCCCATGCTAAACAAATAAATCTCGTTGATGTATAAATATGGTATAGATAATTTGTCTTTATTCTAAGTTTCGTTTGAAAAAGAAAATTCAGCATTGTTATAAAGTGCAACTTCGATCCTGGCACACGACAATCATATAAAGAGATCGGTGGAAAAATGAGTAATGATTGGATCACGTGATCATTGGTAGGTGTATAATCACAGCCTTGTACTTACAGAAAATTTTACGAAATACATATCGTGCAAGCACAGACATTTTAAAAGTTCAATAACTAATCTACCCTGGTCCTTTGGGGTGAAGAATATTGCCAACAGTAAAAAGAGCGTTTGCGTCATTGCTTAAAACACTTCGCGCATTCAGGCTGTTGCAAATAATCACTTTGTTGAATGACCGTGCATGACGTAACCGACAAAACATTGAAATGCAGAGCCCATTGACTATGAATAGTTGACCTATGTTAAAGGCACATGAGCTGCAACTTTTAGCATTATTTTCATGATTTTATATTTAGATTAAAATTAGTTCATAGAAATGTTCTTACTCAGGGATGTTTACTCTAGTATAATTATTCACTGAGTGGGACTTCATGGTGCACGGGCATTCTGTTGTTCTAAATGATGCGTTTAAACATGATTTCGTATTTTAGTTTCCGTTTGCCGCTGGAGAACTTACATCGTGATTTAAAAAAATAAAAGCCTTAACAAAATGAGGTGTTATTAATACAAAAGAAACAGTCGCATTCTGCTGTTTCACCCAGCTGATTATTCTTTCTCTCACACCCGGTCATTCTGCACCGCGGCATGCACGGCAGAGTTCTTACCAGCGTGTATTTACCGCAATCATGAAGCGCGTATTCGAAGTGCAGCGGAGAATGACGATGGTACGTTGCTATGACTGCCGTGTACATAAGCGCGGTGGCTGGAATGGAACGTGCACGCGACGACAGCTATGCACGAGAGCGCCTCTGAACTGTCGTCTGCTGTCCCGGCAATTGGCTGGTCCCCGCCTCAGTGACAAGCACAAAGAGGCAGGTAACGGGAAACCGCCATGTATCGAATTACGAAATCTGATTGGTTGAATCATGGGGCGCTGTCATTGGCTGTTCAATTTTACTTTGAAGTAAAGCTAAAATTATCAAAGCAAACGTGGCTAGAATTTAACCAAGGATTTAATTTACATTCTTACAAGTTTTGAAATATTGGCAGCTACCAGATTAGACTGAAAAGCACGAGACGAAAAATGATGCACTATGTGCGGGCATGCGCAATTAACAACTTCCGGGAGACCAAAAGCTGTCTCATTTCAAAATGGCGGTTTGCCGGTATCTGCGTCTTACTACGTGCTGCGTCTAGACACGTGAGACGCAGTGATCAGCGAATTCCGGCCTCAGAAATGTATATGATACAAGGGTATGCTCATATGAACATGGAACCTGACGATGTGCGTTACAAAAAGGGGGGACAGGGGGGGGGTACAGATACTATTACCCTCTAAAACGTCCACAAAAGGTAAAGAATTTTTTTTTTATTTTTGCAATGTAACTCACTGACGATAGAAAGTAAAATATAGAATGAAAACAAAGAAAAAAAATGTGAAAATGTAACCCTTGACCTGCCAGGCTTGTTCACGTTCAGTACGACCAGAACAGACTGAGTAAAAAGAAATGCACATTTGAAATAATCTTTCGGGTTCTATTGAAAGGCTTTCACTAAAACTGAAAAAAACTTAAATGTTCTTCTTTGGAATATTATATTGGAAGGTTTTTACTACGAAGAGAAATAAAAAAATATGTCCTTTCTTCTGCGCATGACGAAACCACAGAACGGCATTTGCTATTTTAGCGTATTTTGCGACGTTCGAACATCCAAAGTCGCTACCGGATAACGGCAATTTGTAACGCACATAGTAAGGATTAGCGATGCATTTATTCTTGGTCATATTTCGAATATCTACTACATGTCTGTCATTTTCATAACTTGATGTGTGCTACGATGCCATTTCAAATTTCATACGTCGTTTTCGAGACGGAATTCGACTCACACCATCGGTAAATAATGTCGTCCAGAAATGATTTGCACACCCTTGTGTATATATGCCATTGGGCGCCGTAAAATAAATTCTTTGTTTGCCCTCCGCGTGCGGGTAGGTTTTGGACGAAAGATGAAAAACAGACACAGATCGTATGCTCGAAAATACGACGCGTTGTGTCCTTCCTTTGTTGGCATGTCGCAGCAATTTACTTAAATGTCGCAAAAACGCAAATGTCGTACGATCGTTTCGATACCTACCTATCGTAAAAGGGTACATAAACCGCTGTACGTACAGTGTACATGTGCACCTCCTGTTGTAGCGGACTGCAGGACACCGTAAGGCCGCGTTCAAAAAAATGGTGAGGGGGGGGGGGGCTGGAGGAATCGCGATTGAAATCTTATTTTTTTTCAGATCCCCCCCTCAATACCCTCAAAAATTTCAAGTCCCCCCCCTCGATACCCTCAAAAATTTTTAAGTCCCCCCCCCCAAATTACCATATAGCCGCATATTAATTAGGAATGCACGCAGAGTAAAAAAAACATGTAATGTGTCGTTCTGCACGCAAATGTTCAACACTACCTCTTATCAGCAGGTTGTAGAGCCATATACCTAGGGCAAGTTCTTAAATTGATTCATTTTTAAATGCATCAGTGAACTTTTTGGATTTCCCAGTCTAAACCCGACTTGAGTTTATCCAACTCTGGCCAGTTCAATGGCACCAGCTGAAAAGCACACAAAATGACAATCATGAGAGAGTATGAAAATTGTGTATTCCTAGCTACGTTTAACCAAATTGTGAAAAATGAGCACAGTGACCTACCGAGAATTTTTTTTTCAAAAATACAAGACATATGACAACTTAGATGCCACTTATAAAATGTTTTACAAAATTGACAATACTGGAAGGTTAAAATATTCCATGAAATTAATGTTTTAATCTCAGAAATTTTGGGTGTAATAATGGCAAATTTGATAAAAAATAAAAGATTCCATTTAGTCACACATTTTTCCATTTAAATTAGAGTCTTTACTGTTCAAAGTTTTACTTTTGTGTTATTGGTACAATGAGATGTGAAAATTTCATTCACTGCATGAACTTGAAATGAATGGTTTTATATATTGATTTTAAGTGATTTTAGAAAAACGGACTTTTCATCGTACATTTGTATAAGATCAAGTATGGTGACCCCATCTTTTTTCTCTAATATTTATTCTTCTCATATGCCAGAATTCAAATATCCATGGTAACTGTTAGTCCCCTAGTCTTCTATGCGTTGCTCTCTGGCTGGATCTTGTGTACAAGTAGATGTATGTTTCACTGTCAATTGAGTGTCCTATGACCGAAACTCTTCTTAAACTACATCAGAGTCAGAGCTACATGTATCACTGTCACTGCCAGTATGTAGTAGCAGGGCAGTAGTTGTATTAACTTTTTATTTTGACAATATTTTTGTTCAGTTTATACAATTGTGTTCTTGTTCTACTCCCTACAGAATGTTGAGCTATCCAGTATTCAGCTTGCCAACACAGCCTACGTGTACCGTGCATTTGCATCATTCAATTATCACCAATATTTAGACAAACGGGCTTTGTTGACAAACTGAATATTGTGTTTTTCAGCAGCATGCTGCAGAGAGACACGACGAAACTGTGTTTGATACATTGCATAGAAATATTGAAAAATTATCAACAGTTGTAGCTCCTGCCCCATTACAAGGCCAACTTGTTCTACGAAAATTTAATGGCATTCATACATTTTTAGACTTTTTTGAGATTAAAGACATAAAATATGACAAAACGGTTCTAGATTTTGTTTAATTATTACTAACATTCGAACCATTGGACGACATCAAAATGTTGGGAGTCAAAATATTTTCAGGTCCCCCCCCTCAATACCCTCAAAAATTTTCAAGTCCCCCCCCTCGACTACCCCAAAAAATTTCGAATCCCCCCTGAATTCCTCCAGCCCCCCCCCCCTCACCACTTTTTTGAACGCGGCCTAAGTGAAGATCGATCGACCGTTTCACAAGTTATTTCTCCCTCCAAGTTTCCAAATCGGCGGAAGTGCGCGATATTGGCTTGGTCTCCATACAAGACGGATCGAAAACAATTCTTGACTGGTTTAGCTTCGAATGAGGAATGGAACTGAATTTCCATCAGCTTCTGCGCGATCCGCGATTGATCACGATGTGCCTATGTGATCTGCACCGTGGCAAGCAGTTACCGCTGGTGAAATGTTCGTTGTTGAATGCTCCAAAATAGTTCGTACGCAGTATAAGTTGCTCTTACTTTGAACATTTTTGGGTGCTAAAAACGATGTGGTCATTTTAACAGCGTGTTCATTTTTAGCCGGATGCCGGCCAAATTGACCGGCTACTTTCGTATTTTGGCCGGCTACTTTTCAGCACTGTTTCGCTCTCTGGCCCGGAAATTCTGGTTTTGATAACAATATTGTGATGTTTTTTGGTGGTCTTGCAAGCCGGAGATAATATTTCAGAAGTGCCGATGTGGCTATATCATGTAGTCTAGCAATTTACGCGGTGAACTTGTTGCTATCACTGTAGTTCCGTGATCAGCGAACGTTATAGCATACTGGGAATTAATCGCTCTCGAGGTCAACCTTGTTTGCCCGATCACAAGCATAATTATTCCGACGTTCACGTCGGGTATAGCCGATACAATTACGTTATGCCCGCGAATAGCCGACCATTTCCGAGTGAAGCCGACTTTTGTTTCGCTCAAACCGGAAGAGAAAGGTCGACGCTTGAGAGCTTTTTTTTCTGCGTAAGAGTATAGAGTAAGAGTAGGGCCTTGTCTGATGGGTTTGGTAGGTTTTTGATCGAATCTAAAGCGACCAAAAGTTACTGAGTCTTATTTTTCATACTTTGAAACGCCATGTCAATCCATCCGTGGTCAATCACGATGCCAATATTCAAGTCGATCGACATCGCGTTTTGTGGAGGGGCCGTGTGGTGCATCGCTGAAGAGAAAGTCGACGCTTGAAAACTTTGATTTTCTGCGTAGAGTAGGACTTTGTCTGTTGGTTTTGGGAGGTGTAGATGAAATCTAAATAAACAAAAAATTACTTGGTCTCACTTTTCGTACTTTTGAAACGCTACGTTGATCACAGTGTCAAATTTCAGGTCGACCAATATCGCGTTGTGTGTACTGTCTTACAATTGACTGCCGGTGCTTTGTACACACACGGTGCAGTACAGGCTGGCGTTCGGTGTCGTTAGTTTGAGGTTTTATCAAACATGAACACTGAAATTTATATTTCTTTTTCAATTATATTCAACATCACCAAAAAATCCATAATCAGCTTGCAGATTCGTTTTATTGTGAAATTAGTACAGTGAATTAAAATCACTGAAAATTGTGTTCCTATAATTCATTGAATTGAATAAACTGTTTGATTTTACTGTATCTTCAATCAAGTTTATTTAAATCAGTAAAAAACTTTGTATAGCCAGGCTGGTCAGGATTCTAGCGGATCATTTTCTGGGTTTTGAAAACCCCTATTCTATGATGCATTTCAAAATGTTTGTTCAAGTCATGAGCTAATATGATTCTACACAACAGTCTGGTGAAATTTTGCTATTATCCTTGTCAACTGGATACAGTTGACAGGCCCGAGTGATATCAAATTAATTTTTCTGACGTTTTTTAAAAACTGTATCCCTTGAAAACATGTTGTAATTGACAATGATAATGATTATTCTGTATGCTGAAATGGTCTTTAATTATACTGTACAAGAATGCACAAAATTACTCCAAAATGTCTTCAAAATTTAAAAATTTCTTGCCACAGGGACGGGGGACCCGTCCCTGAAACCCTCCCCTGTGTGTATGTTGGAATAGCCTTTTATACACTGTATAAGAATGCATGAAATTGCTCAGAAATGTCTTCAATTTAAAAAATAATACTTGAACACCCCCTCCCCCGGGGAACTGGTTGCACACAGAAGCTAACCGCCTACTTTTCTTAATTTTCCGCCTACTTCAAAATTTTTTGAGAACCCTGAATTTTATAAGTCCGGATTAGAATTCAGTTTTCAAAAATAGCAATGGCTATTCGGCATTGCTGTCTGGACAAGCAAAATATTCAGCATTTTAGTATGCAATATAGCGCTGATCATTTAACGTCATTTTCCTTTCATTAATATGCAAAAATTTGTCCGCATTTCGGCAAGAACGATGAAATTAAAACCTGCTAGTGTCATAATGCATACAGAAAATCACACTAATTCATATGAATTTATGGCTCAGACTACAAGTTGCAACAACGACCGCGCATGCAGTAACACAATTTGTCCGATTTTCAGGCAGCGGTGTTTGAAGTCGCGCGCGCAGCTATATATAGTAACAAACCTGACACCGAGATCAGCGCTATTAGAATTCGGATAAAAGACTAGTTGATACACAAAATTCAGAATAAATAGCCTTTAAAGTTACAGCTAATGGAGCATTTAACTCAACAGAAACAGTGCTCAGGACTTGTATTTATTTGACACTTAAAAAGGAGGATTTGTACTCAAGGCTGTTATGATTTGCTCAGCTACCCACTCTTCTTACTGCAAAAATTCTAATTGTATGGAAGAGATAGTAGTTTCACCTTTTACCAAGATGTTTAGCATTTGTTTTCTGAGTGACAACTATACTTTGTTATACTCAGTAACTTTTGCAGTTTAATATGTGGAATTTTCAGGTTTTGCAAGAACACCTTTTTGTTGTAAGCTTACCCCAACATTTCGAAATTTATAGTGTTTCGTTGGTACTATATAGACTTTACTTCTCGGTAGACAAGCTTGACAGGTGCCGTCCAAGATACGCTTCTCCAATTGTCTAAATGCCCTGGACTACTCTTTGGTCGTTGTGTCCTCCTGCCCTGTCTGTTGTATTTTTCTCTCTTGTCCTTTCCCGTATTATTTTAGAATGGGATTTTAAACTAAGTTTAAAGCTTGGTTTTGATCATATGATAGATGTAAATTAAAGATGAAAGAAAGAATGCGGTCGATGTGGTCGCTTGTGACTTCCCGTAGACACGTCCGACCTTGATCTGGTTTTGTAGCTAAGTCGGCATTTCAATCTGAACGGCATTCTGTTATAAATTTCTTAGACAGTTATCATCAAAGTTCGTATTTACATATAAGCTGCTTAGTTTATTCAGACTATCAATTCAGAACAACAGAGTGCCCGTGCATGGTGAGGTTTCAGTGGCTCAAGACATATAATAAACGGATGCCGCACCCAAATATGGCCACCTCCATACAACTACATGATAAACAGCGTACATTGCGCATGTATACATTTGAATCTTTTCAAATACAACATGGCGCAACCCATTGAAAGAACAGGAATGGGATTCACTCCATTTTGATAAAAAATTGTCCGTTTTTCACATGGCAAGATTTTGGAAATGGCGAAGAGAAGAGTCGCTCATTCGATTGGTCTCAGCCGAAGTCTGTCCCCTGCCGTCTTTACTTACGCCAACGTCATAAGTATTGGTTACAACCGTTACTTAGTCTCCAAACTGTTCTTTCAACTTTTAAACTCTAAATAATTCTTGACTGTGTGTTAAAAAACCAGAATACCAGTATAGGACTGGGAAGGTATCCTGACATTTAACACATAGTAAGAATTTGTTCACGCTATTGTTATGGTCGTGTACAGGAAAAAAGGAAAAAACAAAAACAAAAAAAACCCTGAAATCTGAGTCAGTATCAGACAAAGAAACCTGATTTTTACAAAAGAGTTATTTGAAAAAACAAAACAAAAACCAGTTGATTGAAAGAACTAGGGCTTGCATAGATGAAAGACATTCCTTTAATAACAATAGGGGGTTGTCTATTACGACGGGACTGTACATGTTTCATTTCCCGGAGGTGGAAAAGTTTTCCTAAAATGTGGATCAGTAGAAACCCCGGGGTACCAAATCCCAACAAATTATTACAAAATAGATATACTGCTAAATAGTATACACAAGTCGTTGTACTCAATTGACCTGTTCTGTACCTTGTATGGCAGTAAGCTATCTGTAAACTTCGAAGACATTACTCGGGATGCAAGCCAAAGTCTTTGAAACGTTGGCACTTTGTACAATGGTTTGTGTATGAAAACACACGTTTTTTGATAAAATAGTTTACGTTTATCTAATGGAAAACGTGATTTGTTTCAGAAATAATTAATGCCCTTGGAAACAGTCACAAGTTTACTGGCAGGTAACCCCACTCGTGGAACTTACATCGAAAAGGCGGAGACGAGTTCATAATCATCAAAGATGGTGCGATGATACTAAGCAAAGTTGTTCTTGTCTGGAAATATTTGGATGGCGAATATCTACCGAAAGTCGACAATTGAAATTGAGATAAATAATGTTACAATTCAATAGTTCAATTGTTGCTGTTTCATACAACAATTCAATTGTTCCTTAAGCATACAATAGTTCCATTGTCCCTGTATGGATGGACAGAGTTTGCAGCCGTATATCCGCAGCGCCTGTCATTTATTTTCTGATACGGTAATTTGGAAAATAAAAATAGTGAAGGCGAGTAGTTTATTATTTATTGACGATAGACGTGTTATAAAATACTAAACATTGTAGGTCGAAGAATTTAATGTAATCTATGCCCCAAATGCGCACGCAAAATTCTATTGTTCTCGATGGTAGATGTATAATAATGCATGTGATTATGACACTGTGTCGGAGTACCGCTTGCCATTCGCTAGAAGTGTGTAACACGTACGCGACGCAATTTATTTATCATGTTACGTTCACCGATAGCTCAGCTTCCAAATGCTCGATTAGAGGCTAGGAAGAATGATTAAAGGACATGTAAATTTGTATGCTATTAGCACAAAGACGATTAGTACGACAAGTTGCAGAAAGACCCTATCACTACTTTTGAAATGAAATACGAATGATTTTTATCAGATTTACAGTTCTTCAAGCATAGCCAAGACTTGTACACCGTTACATTCAACGTTGAATAAAACCATTCAAAACCTTCAGAATGATAAACAAGGATAAAATAGCACCAGTGCCTGTATAAAATGGATAAAACAACAGTACCAGAAAACGTCAGATAAAACACTAGGTGTAGAGGAATAAAACTTGGTACTTGTCTCTAGATCTAATGAATGAAACATTCAACTCATGCAAAATATTTGCCGACTGGCTTCGTTATTTTTCTCATTTTTTCGTCTTTAACAAACTTAAGAATCAGAATATTTTACTATGGTCTCTGTTGTCCATTTCATACGACGACCAGCGAAAGTGTAATATATCTACATCTAGTAGAAACTTAGGAAAAAAATCACACAACTACATCTTAAATGTCCTTACACTGCAAATGTTGGGGCTTGAAAAGTGACCGGTGCAGGATTCGAACCAACTCTCCCGAATTCAGGTTGGATGCTGACGATGAATGAGCTATCGGATCAATTCAAGTTGGTTTGACGTGCACTGTCCTGCAAGGGTCGCGATCGATGGGGGTCAGATTTGGATTTTTTCTATTTTTGTTTTATTTGATTTGATCATAATTATTAATATTTTGGAGGGGGTGTGGAAATCTTCTGGAATAGCAATATTGTAATTGTTATAGCTGACTATGATGGCGCCCTTCCCTATAAGACATTTTGCGTGCATGGGACTGTGAGTGAATGAGACTTTTCTGTCAGTCTGCTCAGAGCAATTGCTGAATACACACGGTGAGTAAAACCTCAGCATTTCAGATATTTAAAAGTTACAAGCTATCAATTATATTCACTTGGATGGGCCAGTACAATTGTAAAGGGACGTGATTTTTTTTTTCAAAAGAAACATACTTTAGGGTTACCCGATCATTTTCAAAGTATCTATAATGTGAAAAACCCTGTTTAGTGTATATTACGATCCCGGGAAACACTAGACAGGATTATGCGGTCGTCTTTGTTCTTTCAAGTCATTTCCCTTCAGCTGAATGCAAGAGTTCTCTATCTTCTGCGCACTTTGCGTTGATATGTACGAATATATTGGCAAAGTATTTCAAACATTGTCACTGCGTAGTTGTTAGAGTACCTCCGTATTATCACTGAGCTAGGCTACCTCCTCAGTATCACTGAGCTGGATTCCGACTTAACTATGATATTGTGTCCTTGAGCAGGGCATTTGTAGTTCTTTGCTTCTCTACTTGTATTAGCAAGGAGCAGCGGGAATCCAAACGCCCGTGACATTGGTCACTTTCAACACGATTGGAACTAATTTGGGAAAATTGGATGAGATTAATTATTAGGAAATTGTAACTAAATCGAAATTTTTACAACTGAAATTTTACAAAATGATAGAATAGTGTAAAATTAGAAATATTGTTCTCATCGAACAAAATAACGAAAACACAACGATAATTGTATACCTGTTTCATCGGATTCATTTTCATGAAAAAAAGTTCATTTTTGTGTAAATGTACCAAAGAAACGAGACAAAATGCTTAAAATTTCTCTAATTAACGACTTTTGAGTCAGGGCACTTTTGAAATGCCCCTGACTTTTTCGTGAATTTAAGGCTTCATAAACATTAAATTGAGTCAGGGCACATTTTAAATGACCCTGACTGACTAAACTGTAAATCAATCGAAAATCTTCATTTTGGTCGAGGAAAAGTGACAAACTGAGATTATTACTAGTGTTTCAGTGATGAAGAAACTACAGACAAACTCTCATATTTTTATTTAAATATGAATATTGTTCATATGTTTTGAACAATATTGCATTAGATACTATTATGCGCTGATTCTTACTCATAACATTTCAACAGAATCGTAAATTTTGAATAAATTTTAAAGATGGTTAGCAAATATGGTGTAATATTAGACAAATTTCTAAAATTCTTGAGAAATGTGCCTATCCAATTATCCCAATTTAGTTCCAATCGTGTTTTTGAACATAACCCCTTGTACATAGCTATGTGTTCTAGCGTTTACTTTGAGGGGAAGGTCAGTATATTCAGAAATGCAGTTTTTCTACAGGAAACTGCATCCATGTAAAAAGTCTAAAGTTCTGTGTGAATGTGAGTTATGATAGCAATCCGAGACATTCAATTGTGTGAATATGGTGAGAATCAGCTTACGTAAGGGAACAAGCCAATACGTGTTAGCCTTTTCAGCGGAAATCAGAGACAATGCTTTGTAGAGATGGCTATTTATTATTATTATTATTATTATTATTATTATTATTATTATTATTATTATTATTTTATTATAAAGCCTTCAAAAGAAGAGAAATACAAAAACTAATACAATGACAATTTAAAAATCAGGTATTAAATGAAAACACTCGGTACAAGACAAAAAAAATCCCAAGTTTAAAATGGTCTTAATAACATATTAAGAAGATGACGACTGTGTAAATCTTGTGCAAGTAACAACTGGCGAATGCTGTCAGTCAGCCCATCTGGCCTTGAACATGTTTTCATATTTTTAAGGATCGATTGAGAATATCGCTTGTCAAAAATATACCGCAAAAGTGAAATACCATTTCTGACACAAATTCTATTAACACGTGATACTAAATCAGTGTGACCATGCAATCTACCACATAAATGCATATTCAAAAGATGCAGGTAAAAACAACGTGCACGAGATTTATTACTGAAGATGGATTTTATCAAATCAAGAGAACTGATTTCAAGAGACGTATCAATTTTCATAACATTAATTGCCTTCAGGAAAGAAGTACTTCTACAATATTTATGAATGCCAAACCCAGCTTTTAATAATTTTGACTGGATTTTTTCGGCCTCATTAATTGATGATTTAGACATGTGTACACAGTTAATACCATACAATAAAACTGGTCTTATGGCAGCATTCCATACATAAGCGAGTACATTACAATCAATATGGCCGCCTTGAAGTCCATAAAAAGCTTTCCTACATGCATTTATTCTATTCTGATGTGATCATTAGGATAAGACGATGAAAGTGTAACACCTAAATAGTTCACACTTTCGCATTCATCCAGTCTTACACCACTCAGTAACCAATATGGATGTGGTGTGAGTGTACACTTACCGAAAATAACACAGCTTGTCTTTTTAGGATTGAAACACAAGCCATGATTTGTAATATATTTGTTTGCAATCTTGATCATATTTTGAAGACCAGTAACAGAAAGGCTAGCTAACAATAAGTCGTCAGCATAACAAAAAACATTAAAAGACAAATTATTAATCCTGATACCTCCAACACATGACGACAATTCATCCACTAAATCTTGATAAAACAAATTGAAAAGAAAAGGAGACGATAATCCTCCTTGACGGGTACCTACAGACACAATAACTGGTTCACTCAAACTAGAACCCCACTTAATTTGTACGCTTAAATGCCTATACCAATACACTAAAATCTTCCAGCAATGATTAGGAAGTACATCCATCGCTTTATAAAACAAAACATCATGAGGTACAGCATCAAAGGCTCCCTCTGCATCTAGAGAGCAAGTATAAACTGTCGATTCTCGTTTGTTACAGTATGAAATTACATCATTTGCTAAGGCTGCAGCAGTGGCAGTTCCTCTACCAGTAACAAAACCAAACTGTAAATCACTAAATTCATGTTGACCGGAAACATCGAGAATATAAAGTTCAATAATTTTCGAAAATGTACAGGATAAGGTCAAAGGTCTATAATGTTTTGGTACTGCAGGATCAAGTGTCGATTTCTTTAACAAAGGGATAAGTAAACCTTAGTAAATGACAAAGGAACAATACCAAATTTAAAACAGATAGAATACATTACACTCATTTGATAAATAACCTTAGAGTTAATGGAATATTTCAAATGTTCAGACATTATACCGTCTGCTCCGGGTGCACAGCCAGATCTCAGCTTCTTTATGTACGTAACGAGCATAGATTCAGACATAACAAAGTCAGAAAAGGTAACATCCATTAGGCTGGTGCATTTATCTCGAACCTTAAGTTTGGCAGTCGACATAGCCTCACTAGTACAACTAGTCATACTAAATTTACTGGTGAAGTGCTCGTAGAACTTCGTAATATTAATACTGGCATCGTTATTTTGAGATGTATCATGTTTTGTCTTACGAATGCAATTCCAAAATCTCCTTAAACTACGACAAGTATAGAGTGAGTTAAGTAAACGAGAACGCCATTTATCTTGCTATTCATTGCTCGATTACATGAATTCCTGTATGTCTTTTTCGCTGCTTTGTAGCATAAATAAATTTGTCCACTACGAGGTCTGCCACAGGATTTCCATATGCTAAACCAAAAACGTTGCCTATTACGTGTCACAAGACAATCATTATTCCACCAGTTGTTTTTCTTGAAACGGCCTTTATAACGTTGATGAGTATCAGAAACAACCTTCTTACATGAATTATGCATGATATTAGTGACGTCATTACACATGGTATCTACAAGTTTACATGCTTCATCTCTGCTCTTAACATCCTCAATATTACAAGTCTTTAATGACATAGCAGCCCGAGTAACATAATTACTATAGGCAGAACATATTCTGTCATCAGACCAATTAACAGCAGGATATTTGCGTGTTCTATCAAAGATATCATCAGTACCACCATATGAAGCAGAATTAAAAGAGAAATGAAGAGTTGTACATAACGGAAAATGATCACTTACATTTAAAGACAAATCAGACATTATAGTACAGTTCTCAATGATATCCATAGACATACCAGAACAGAAAACATGATCAATATAAGATTTAGAAATCTCGTTAAAATATGTGTATGTAACGTTTTGTGCAAAATTAAAGTTAGCTACTTTGAATTCATTGTTGCATAAAAAATCATACAATATATAGCTATGTTTTGTAAATGGGTGTTTCCGGTACCAGTTTTTATTGAGTTGACTTCCACTGGGTAATGAAGCATTCATATCACCCACGACCATTATAGGCGACAAATCCACGTTATCAATTGCAGATTGTAAAATATCTAACGTTTCGCACAAAAGATCGATTTGCTCAGAATGACCATTATAATAAGGCAAGTACACTCCAAAGATTGTTAGAATAATTCGTCCGCTAGCAATCAATTGAACACCAGATATTCTATCAGAGTCAACAGCTATTGGTTTATAAGAGATACCTGGAAATCTTTTTGCAATGAACCAATACCGCCGTAAGGACGGCCGGACATAAGTTCTTCCGGATTAATACTAGATTTCATATGTAACCATCTGTTTTTGTCAATAAACTGCATATTAAGACCTGACAATTCCTGAGACGTGAGCCAGTGTTCGCTGACAAACAAAAGATCACAATTATTGTCATTTAAAATGTTGTCAATAAGACCATAAGATGATTTCAAACCCTTACAGTTATAAGAGCAAACACTAAAATCCATTTGATATATATCGAAATTCTCAATGTCAGAAAATAACAAAATATTTACATGACCCGGGGGTATTGGTAACGTCCTCTACCAGACCTCTCAAGCTGGTTATGTTGTTGTAGATAAGATTGATGAGCAGCATTATCCAACTTGAGCGTTGAATGATGATGTCCTTGTGTATTAAAAGGATTATACGATTGATAGCGGTGACCTGGTGTGTTGAAGCGATTATACGATTGATAACGGTGACCCTGTGATTTCGGGCGATTATTACGAGCGAGAGCCGAATTCTGTGTTCTGTCCTTGTACGGTCGAATGCGAGTGCCTTTGGGCCAGTTGTTGCCATTAAAACAATATCTTCGTCATCTGTGGAGTCCAAACATACACAAAAGGAAGACTGGCCTGGTATTCTACATGTTAATTTAATGACATCCGTGACATGAGACACTCCAATGCTATGAAGATGATTTCTAATGTCGTCAACAGAAGTTTGAATATCCAATCTACCAATATAAACCGCACAAATACGATTGCTGTGCTGCTCGATGACATTGGGCTCGATGACATGAATCAATATTTAGAATCAGCTTGGCATAGTTGTGAATTCATTTTGAGTGTTCCGTCACTGCGTGAAAAGGCTATAATACAGAGTGTATTGACCCTGTATTTTGGCTGTATTTGCTGCAAATTCAGACAGATACAGGTAAATACAGCCATGTATTTATGGTAAATACAGGAAAATACAGCCTGTATTTACCTGTTTATGCACTGTTGATACATGGTAAATACATCTCCTGTATTTGCCTATATTTACTGTCAATAAAGGGCTACATTTGCCTGTATTTACGTGTATTTCGAGCCAATGTGCTGGCAGCGCTTCCTGCTTATTTTTCAGGATTTACATAAATTCAGATTAATACAGTTCTGTATTTATATACTGTAAACAATACTTCAAAATTTAAACTTTTATTTCCACACTAGAATTTATCAGAGTTTTAAAACTAAATACGCAATGGAATAAAAAGAGCCACTAAAACTGTAAACAATACTTCAAAATAGTTGTATTTTGCACAAATTTTGGAATTACTGCACTGACCTTTTGGAAATTTTTCTAATCTAGCATAGCACATTACCTTTTTGTTTTTAGAAAGAAAACAAGCAATGTTGCAGCTGAGAGATCCCCTTCGTGATATTGGCATGCAATCTCCATATAAAAACATGATTCAAGTGAAATTTCACAATCGTCTCGTTATTAATTCGACCATTTATTTCGGCGGTGTTAGTTTACTATTAAATTGATCCGACGATTTAAAATCATAATCATTTTTGTGCTCGAATTACATGGGTTTTTACGGTGATATTAAGATCCTGTACACATTGACAACGCTGGGTTTTTACCCGCAATTGGGCAATTAAGCACAGGCGCTTGGCACATTGCTGGGATAATAATCGTATTTAATATGTAGAGTTGATTATTTAGTAAAAAAATCACCGTACGTGAGATATTAGTGTAGGCCTATAGGCCTACATGTTGACTGGCATTATACCGAGTGGCTATGGCTGCCTGGCTCGGGCCAGGCGAACGCACTGCATATCATCAATGTGTAGAATGTCTACATGACTTGATTATTTAATAAAGAATAACGGTACGTGATATTACTGTACATGTCGGCTAGCTTAACCGAGTGGCTGTAGCTGTAGGGCTTTGGCCCGGCTTGGGCCCGTTGTCCACTGTTGCACAGACATAAACTCAAGGCGTGAAAGCTTTTCACCGCCCGATTTCATAAATCAGCGAAATTCAGGATCTCTGAGCGTTTTCGGTGATAAAAACTGGTCATCGGTCAGGTGGTTGCATAAACAATCGATCGACTGGCCCTTTTGCCTAAAATCATACCTTACCCTATGCTACTGGCGAGAAATCGTCCTGAAATCGGCTGGGCACACCAACCCAGCGCCGGCCATTTTGAATAAGCTTCCTGCAACGTACGCGTCCAATGAGAGAAGAGCAATTGAAAGACAATACGTCATCTACCAAGGGTTGTATGCACAGGCGCATACATTGCATGCAGCTTATTCAAAATGGCCGGCGCTGGGTTGGTGTGCCCAGCCGATTTTAGGACGATTTTTCGCCAGTAGCATAGGGTAAGGTATGATTTTAGGCAAAAGGGCCAGTCGGTTGATTGTTTATTCAACCACCTGACCGATGACCAGTTTTTATCACCGAAAACGCTCAGAGATCCTGACTTTCGCTGATTTATGAAATCGGGCGGTGAAAAGCTTTCATGCCTTGAGTTTAGGGGAGAACCATTTGATTGATTTTTTTTGGGGGGGGGGTAATGGAGGAAATGGGTATGGGAGCAAATTTTTTTTTCCTGTCACTGTGACAGCAATTTTTTTTTTCTACTGTCAGAGCTGCATCAATTTTTTTTTTCAAATGGAGTAGCAATGCAAATTTTTTTTTCTTTGTCATCAAGTTTGTGATGCGTTGTATGAGGGAGCTGTCATTATTTACGGCCTGAAACTCAGAAATTTCAAGTGCCATCCCCCCGGTCAACCATGATGAATTTGAGTAACTCCCCTCTCTAACTCTGAAATTTTGACTGATCCCCCCCCCCACTTAGAAAAGTTAAATACAAATACATGAATTTGTAACATTTACAAATACAGCAACAGTAAAGACCTTTGAAACCCTGATGTACTCTGCTAGACTATCATCAGTTATCTCATGATGGTTCAAAAAGGTGAACCCATCAAATGAAATTGCAAGTCACAACAAAATAAAGATAGTAAAGCTCACGCAGTATCGAACCATATAGTATATTGTTTAATTTGGATGGGTATTATGACAGGGTTTTCACTAGGATATCTGACCGGGCAGAATTTGAGAGTACAAGGGGAGAACATGCGAGAGGCTTAGGGGGAAAGTGTCACAGGGGCTTTCCCCTATCTTGCATGGAAATTTTTAAGATATTGATGTGTGCAATGGTGCAGTCTGGTGCAATCTGAGAGGTGTTTTTAATTTTTTTACTAAGTGCAACTGTTAGTGTTAGAACACCTCAAGGGGGGGAGCACGAGAGGGTGTCCCCCTCTCGTATTGGAAATTTTGGGAAATTGATGTGTTTAATGGTGCAATCTGAGAGGAGTTTCAGGTTATTTTGCACTCGGTAAAACTGTTTGAAAATGACATTGAACACTGCAATATTTTTTTACATTATATGCATGATCAGTGTTTGTGTCACAATATTCAACAACCAAACAATGACAATACAATTTGTGAAAAACAGTTCTGTTTGCCAGAGACTGAAGATAAATAAATATACAGGAACGGAAAATCTGTGACCTTCTTGTGTCATTTCTCCAGCTGCCAGCTTCTAATGAAAAGCATGAATATGGTATGTTTAACTGTCAAAATGGTCATTGAACTGAGGTAAATGAAAACATGTTTCTGTGATAATAAAGGATGAATTCACAACAGTTCAGTTTTGTCCTAGATCCTGTGAAAATTTTGAGAAATTGATGTGCACCACGGTTCAGTTTAGTGCAATCCGATAGGTATTTTAAATTTGTCTTTTACCAGTTAAACTGTTAGAAGACCCAAGGGGGAGAGCACGAGAGGGGGTGCCCCCCTCTCGCATTTAAAATTTTGAGAAATGGATGTGTGCAATGGTGCAATCTGAGATGTGTTTCAATTTATTTCGCCAAAAAAATTGAGAAACCCCGCCCCCTTCTTCTTCTCCACATTTTGAGTAACGCCCCCCTGAAGTTTTCAATTTTTTTAGTGACCCCTCCCTTGTATTTCATTATATTTGTTGTTCCTCAATTTTTCATTGTCAACTTGTACATCTTCCTAATATATTTATATTGAGAGAATAATATATTGATTTTAACACTAGTTTATTGACTCCTGTCTTGTGTTTTAAAATTTTCACAATTTACAGAAGTCAAAAAGTCTCCTTTAGATAGTGCCTATGCCATTGAGATATTGCAACAGAAATCCTGAAATATGATTTCTTGGGTGAGAAAAGGGAAGGAAAACATTGAGTGCACTGAGGTGTAAAGTAGACCTATGTAGTGCATGCTTATATCATAAGTGCTGGGAAAAAACATAAGAATTGCTTGTGGTAAAAACATTTGTGCCGCCTATGGCGGCGCGCCGGCAAAGAATACATGAGAATAGGGTTTCCAAATTTGCTAATTTCTGGTGCATTGTACAATTTTTTTTCACTTCTGTCTGTTATGACAATTTTTTTTTCTCAGGCCATGACAGGATCAATTTTTTTTTCTTCTATCTCACCTTGCGACAAAGTTTTGTTTTCTAAAAATCCTCCATACCCCCCAGAAATCAAATAGTTTTCCCCTTATGTCTGTGCAGCAGTGGACAACGGGCCAAAGCCGGGCCAAAGCCCTGCAGCTACAGCCACTCGGTTAAGCTAGCCGACATGTACAGTAATATCACGTACGGTTATTCTTTATTAAATAATCAAGTCATGTAGACATTCTACACATTGATGATTATGCAGTGCGTTCGCCTGGCCCGAGCCAGGCAGCCATAGCCACTCGGTATAATGCCAGTCAACATGTAGGCCTATAGGCCTACACTAATATCCGGCTCATGTACGGTGATTCTTTTACTGAATAATCAAGTCGTATATAGACATTTTACATATTAAAGACGATTATTATCCCAGCAATGTGCCAAGCGCCTGGGCAATTAAGTGAACAAATGAAGTGCGTCCAGCCATAGACCCTCGAGGGTCTATGGTCCAGCACATGCCCAATTTTCAGTCCTGAGACAGGAAGCTGAACAAGTGTACGGTCCGACAAACAAAACTGGCATAAAATGGCTGTACATGTGGCATCGAAACCTGCCTTTATCAAGACTCGACACTCCCTGCGGACTAACCGCCGTGTGCCAACAACATCGAAATCTCAATTTGTATGTTACGTTGATTTGGGTCACCTTAGCCTTTACAGTGGACGGTGTGAGGGTACTAGCACCAAATTCATGACCTGTGACATTTTTGCCAGGGGCATTAATAAACGTTGGGTTGGTGGCTATTGTCTATGCTGTGGGTTGGTGTTGACTTGGTTGGTTAGGCAAAAAAAATGAATTGTGCTGTTCAAATAACATGGTTTTCAAAAATATTAGAGTAGGTCGGCAGGAATTTTTTTCCAAAACATTTTTAATTTTAAATATGCATTTTTCAGGGGTTCAGGGTGGTCAAACACTGGCCACAACATTTCCAGAAAATGCATCATACATATAAAAGGAAAAACGAAAAATAAAAACATCTTTGTTCAAGCAAAAATCAAATGTCAAGTAACGAATGCGTGATTTTATGGATTTGTTCCTTCTTCGTTTTTTTACTTCCGTGTTTACGTAGCTCTAAAATGTTTAGGGTCGGCAGTTAAAAATAGGATAGGTCGGGCTATCGGAACAGCACAATTTTTTTTCGGCCTCACCCACTGACAAATGTGGTTATTGCCAGGGCCTGTACGGAGGCTGCGGGCTTGTCAAGCACCTTATGGTGTCAATAGATTAGTCAATTAGCGAGCGTTATCTATTAACAGGTAGCTGTTGAATAAAACCCCCCGGGGGGGGGTACCTGCTCTGAGAAGTGGTAGGGGTGTGCGGCCGCACGTAAAAAACCGGGGCCAATTTTAGACCTAAAATCTCGTTATTTTAGGACCCCATTTTAGACCTTATGACCTTTGACCCAGGTCAAAAGTCACAGTGTCAAAATTTGCAAAAACGTAATCGGGTAAAAAGCAAGCATTTGCGCGGCGACCGAGCTACCGGCAGAGCTTACCACTATACTGCATTTACGGCTTTGTTGTTGCTGGCCAAGCCATGATTTCCGAAAAACGTTTTGGAAATGCTAAAAAAATTGAGTGAAAGAAACTATCTTCACCCTCACCAAAGTTTTGTCCAGCTTCTGAAATTATCAGTTAACTGCAGTTACAGTCTGACTAGTGGTTTTTAAAATTCCAAACTACAAGAAGCCTCGCCGTTCGTCAATAAGGCACTGCTAGTTTTCCCATGGTCAACCTGTTATGATAGAAGTAGTAGAGCCACTTTGTTTCGATATTTTCTATTGGCAAATTCTTCCATATATGGAGTTTTGACCAATTAGTGACAGTGTTTTAAAACAAAGTCTATATTATTTTGGCTAAAGCCAGGGGTCTCTTTAATGGTTCCCCTGCCACACAAAAAAGATATCGATACTTATTGAGCGCAGCTCAAAACCCTGTGCTAGGAAGACGGGAACTGACAGTTGGAATTTGTTCTTGTGTGGCACTCAAAACTCGACCCCATTTTAGACCCTTGTTTACTGTGAATTGATACCCCCATTTTAGACCAAGTGGCTGAAATACCCACCCCATTGGGCGGCACCTATACATATTGGCAAGTAATGGAAGTGACCCCCCCCCCGGGATAAAAACAACACATTGATTATAATAGGAAGAATGGTAAATTAGGTGGCAAGGTGGTTTTCCCATAGAGCACAGATCCGTGATGGAGGGACTCTACACACAGTGCAGACTTCATTTCCAGAGGCACATCAAAAGATGGTCTGAGGTTTACACAGTATACACACATTACAACAATACAATACAAATTTGTATTGGGAAATGTGTATTTTTTCTCCAATACAGCCTTAAAACATTTCTGGTCAGCGCGATCGCTTTTTTACCTCCATACACACGGGACCGTGACGTACACTCAGTGTATTGTGCCTGGTTGAACAATTTCCCTTGGCTGCCAGTGAATCCCTGTCCTGCCAAACATATTCTCTTCGGTTTTTTAATGACAAAATTCTTTCAGTACATGTGGTAACATGGTGAAATAATTTGACTGGGTGAATAGATTTTGGCATGGTCCTTATGGCGTTACATTTCTCTTTCATAATACCGACAACGGCTCTGTAAAAATGTAAAAACTATGAGAGTATGAACCGGTGAAACTATGACAGCCAATGATGATCACAGAAGCAAGGCTTGGTCACCCTCCGTGGGTGGAGGGACTGTGGCTTGGTACATTGGTTTGGGACAAGGTGACCAAGTCACAGTCATCTCGACTCCAAACATCTCTTTTTTTACATCCATTCTCAAGTCAACCCTCATTTCGTAACACCGATGCTCCCATACATTGTCACTATAACTTATATAAAATCATCTCTACAATATGAAGTTTTCCCATTACTTCGTACGTAAAAGTCACTTTTATTCATCGTGACTATATGAAATTCTCGTAAAACTCTTAAATCTCTTGAAAACTCGTCTTCTCAGACATATGTTGACATATGTTGTTTTAATTAACCATTTTACTGGTGTCGATGACCGCGAGGTTCATTGTCTGAGATAAAATATCTCCGTAACACAATCAGTTATCACTTTGATGTCATACATGTCCGTTTCTGTCTCAAGGCTTTGGCAGGATAAGTCTACACATGCCTTGTGAATGTTCAATTCTGTAATGCGTCAAGCCATTTAGCCAAACGGTTCACTCAGGTTCCTTTGAGGCTAAGAAATTCATGGCAAATCTAGACATAATACATGGTAAATTCAAGCCATGGAAATACATCCCAAATACAGGAATGACTATAGATGAATTTAAACCATACAAATTCATGGCAAATACATTTGATACAGATTGTATTTATAATCCATATTAACCTTTATTTACCTGTATTTACAATGTATTTGTAAAAGTGCATATACAGGTAAATACAGGCAAAAAAGCCTGAAAAAAACACGAGCAAAAGACAAGGGTTGAGTCCCCATAAACCACACTTAAAAAATCCTGCCGTATCCCCACCCTCAAATTTTTACCGCTTATTATAAACTATAACATTTGTAGATTTCTTTTCTGAATTAAAAATGCAAAAGAAGAATACACTGACGAATTGGATCACGTTGGTTATGTGTTGTCAGTTGTTTCCGCAGCAGTACAATAGACATGAATTAGTACAGGATATTGCATACAATATGATCAATTATATGATTATCATTAATAAATGTCATGTATTAAACATCCAAGTCTTATACAAGCCTTACTAGACTTGGTTCATGTCGGTGAATTTTAAAAAAATAAAAGCATTTATAATAGTTTCTCTTGTGTCTCTCCTATTTCGTACAAACCTATCCGGAATTGGGCAGCTCACGCCAGGTTTTCCCAGCGATTGAATGCGTCACTTTTGAGTCTGCGCAGTAGTGAGTTAGTTTCTGCCGGATTCCGGCATAGGGTACAGGGGACAGTCCCCTGGGGTGGGGAGGAAGGTGTTTTTTGTGCAACGGTTTACCTTATTTGATTTTATTAATTTTGACTATGATTTAAAATAAACGGTGTAGACACAGAAGCAAATTTACAGACGGTGTAGAGTTGAACTCTTTATTTGAAATATCATAGTCAAAATTAATAAAATCAAATAAGGTAAACCGTTGCACAAAAAACACATTCCTCCCTACCCCAGGGGACTGTCCCCTGTGCTTCACTCAACTCATCGCGTTCACCCTACTCATCGCGTCCACTCACGCGCACGTTTCACGTGAAAGCAGAGTACAAATCATTGCGTTCACTCCACTCAAACATTCACAAATCACAGACTTGAACCAAGTCTAAAGCCTTACCTGTGTCGAGTGTGCCTATTTCTTTACCGTCGCTGTCTCTGTATAGTATTTTAAAGAAAGCAGTCCATATATGATATGTGTCCTCCCTTAATCCCTTCCTTGCCGGAGGCTTATCGCCTTGACACACTAATTCATAAGCAGCTCAAAACTTAGACGAGCTTCGTTTGGTTAATCGGGTAGGTGAAACATGTTAAAGAATGGATAGATGTACAATGTAGTGGATATATAAGTGTTTGGGTGTGAATCAAGTATTTCATTCTTTGCTATCCATTAATCATACAGGCGGCCATGGCGACAACTCCGGATTTGCGAGAAATCATGAAGGAGAGAAGACAGAAGTACGTCGACTTGATGAATGCAGGAGACAGCAAAGGTCTGGCGCAGATGTATACCCTTGATGCGAAAATGTTGAATCAGGGACAAAAAATGCTGAGCGGCAGAGAGGGTCAGTATAAAACAACTAGACGTGATTTTCGAAAGGAGTAATTAATATAAGGATCTATGGTTGATACCAAAGAGGAACACTATACTTGGTGAAACAAAATGGAGTAAATGCAAATCCCCATACAATATAATGTGGCATATATACATCAGAACTCAATCTGGGCGACGTGTATTCGAATCCTACTTTGGTCATTTTTTCGAAACGCCAAAGTTTTAAATGTAGAGACAATCAGATGTAGTTGTGTTTTTCTCATTAGTTGATGATATATGCATCTATCTATCTATCTATCTATCTATCTATCTATCTATCTATCTATCTTTATATATATATACAGTGTGTTTCAGCCAGCGTGCGGCATTGCGACATTTGACGCATTTTTTTTTTTTGTCCCGATAAAATAACCGTTGTGGGTCACCATGACGCAATCTGAGTAGGCCCTATTTTAGTGGCTATTGAATTTTTAGACCGTGCCTCTTGGACAGAAAAATACAGCTAACAATAAAATGTTGTAAGATGTTGAAACAGTTTACCCTCCTTCCTACAAAGTTGCAATGTATTGAAACAGTTTACTCTCCTTTCTACAAAGTTACAAATTCCCTGGTACGTGAAGCAAACATTGTTGCTGTTCGATACCAATAATACAACGTCCATGAATACACTGAGGCTTGGTTTTGCCTAAGTGAGTGCCGCGTACCGGTCGTCCTAGAGTTCAAGTTTTACCTACATTGCTTGCATCAAAATTTGGCCTGCAGTTTGATAGTAAAAACCATAATTTATAAGGAAACTTTCACAAACAGAGTCATTGTACAAGTGAAAAGGAGAAAAAACTGAGGTTTTCTGAAAGGTCAAATCTGGGTCATCTCACGTGATGTCATGAATACAGACCCCTTAAGTACACAATTATGGTTCAAAAGAAACCACCTAGGGAGGGCCAATAGGTACAATCTTATGTTAAAAAGAAATTTCTTGGTGACTTCCAATTTAAATGGCATTCAGCTTGACTTTCAGTTTTAAATTATACTTTATTAAGAGTCATGGCAAAGAGAAATGGTCAACAGTAGTTGCAGTAAGCATATTCATCTTCAAATCTTCACATTTGAGAGCTGCAATTTTGCATGGTAACTTAACATCGAAGCAACAATTCAAAAGTAGAGCTATTAAAACTGTCCATTTGGCATATTTCAAACTGCTATAACTTATACACGTAATGGTGTGATTCTGAATGATTTTAATATTTCTGCAGATTCCACCAGTTTAATGATACAATAGTGAACATCACTATACATTTCTTGATGATGTCAAAATATAATAAATGAAAATATTTCTGGGCTAAAATGTTATCATAATCTTTGAAACAATGATTACTCTAAAACATTGGGAAATTAAATGAACAATATCATTGTGTATTCATTGTTTTACAGGATTTGGGTTTGGCCAAACCCTTTTTGTCTCAAGAAAAATACTTATGCTTAAGATGCTATTGAGCCTGCTTGATCACAACTATGACACAACACCAGGGCCTTAAACACCACAATAATTGTATCTACATTGCCACTATGCTACCCAATGCTTTCTTCTGCATGGAAAATTTTTATCTGTGTGGCTCACAAAATTTTCGTCATGACTTAAAAACTGCATAAATTTGCCACATTAGGAGCTTGTAGCTTAAATGTATTAAGTTGTCATTCTGTGAACACTGACTGAATGCTACAGAAATATTCTGTATCTGTGGTAATATACACTTCACATTGCTACCTGATTTTTAGAATTGCCAACTAATTTTATTTTTACCACCAGAAATGAAAAAATATTTCTATCACTTTAATGTCATAAAACACAGATAATTAATGCAATAAAAACTGAACAAATATTTCTTTATGTAAAAAACAAAACATCTTAATTTGAAAAATTAAGAACTCCTGAATACCAAGAAAGTTGTTGCCACAATTGAGATCATAAACTGCCTAAAATTTGTTCAAAGTGGCTACAAGATTTTTGATTTGGCTAATGAGTTGGCTAATCATCTTGGTGACTTAATGGGAGCCCTACAGTTTATGTGCATACCATGTGGTAGCAGCAAACGTAATGATACTGCAAGTTTCATGTTGGCACAATTTTGCACAACACCATTAGCCTACTGACCGTTAATGCACTCACCTGACTTGCCTATTGAACATCAAATATAGTACCAGGTAATAATGACACATAATGACACTGTACTGTGCTGTTTTATTGAAATACATTTCATGTCCCCCAAAATTTATTTGTCCCCCATTCAGGCCTACTATGGGTCACTGTGTCCCCATGCTAGCAAAAGCTGGCTGAAACACTGTATATATATATATACAAAATGTATACAATATATACTATATATATATATATATATATATATATATAATATATATACATATATATATATATATATATATATATATAAATATATATAATCTCCCAGTATTTCGAACGAGTGTGACGTCATCGAAGACGAGGGTTTCCCCCAACATAGCGGCAGTATCCCTCCGAGCCGGTAGGCGAGGGGGGATACAGCTATGTTGGGGGAACCGAGTCTTCGATGACGTCACATGAGTGAGAAATACTGGGAGATTATATATTTATCACATGCATAGACCCACTTTTTTTATTTTCACTTTCCCGCACGATGTAATTTGGACCTTTATTATGTCGGCGTGGCGGATGAAGTGGTACGGCTCCAGCTGATTCCGTTCACATTCGGACGCACGTTCCTCTCGATGCGTCAGAGTAGTCTCTCGCTGTCGGATTTTCCGCGCAAAACTTGAATGGATATAGCCGTTATCAGCGAGGACAAGGGAAAGGAGGACGATATAGTATCTTCAGATGTATTATTTTGTTTGAAGGTAAAGTAATAATGTAAATAATGCATCGAAAATCAAATTTAACCTTGTCTTGCTGTTCATAGCGGTGCTTACACGTTGTTTACACTGTACGATTCGAACGAACACGCTGTGCAATGCTGCAGTCGTCATTTTTACTGCTGTCAGTTCCTGACTTCGGTCATAATATATGAATAAAACCACAATTGAACTGTATCACATCGTTCTTGTTGGTCATTTATGCAACCACACTGTACCTAGGAAAGTTATATTGCTCGAAACTGGCGAGGACTGGAGGAGTACGATGCCCTATGAAGATCGTACGTTCGCATATATTCTCAACGCCTTGGATGTTGTTCGAAATTGAAAGGAAAAGTGTATCATCGTTCGTTGTAATTATGAATGAAACTAAAATCATAAACAATCACAGTAAACAAAGCGCAAAAAGAAACTTTTAACATTTGGCATGTAATGTTCATTCGATCTCGATTTTACTGGTGTCTTACGAAAACACTTCATTGTGGCCGCGGCTCCTATCGAGCTGTCGACGAAATGGCACAAGCTTCTGAAAACCGCGTTTGCCGTACGTTACTGCAGTAAACATTCTCGCTTTATTACAGCCTACCGCAGAAGTTCAACAGCAATACAACACTTTGCCGATGCTAAAAATTTAACCCGTCACCTGACAGGATGAGATGTTGATTTTGATACATCATACTATATGTTGGATTCTTGTTCGGTGATAAATTGGTCGATTTTTTGAGCGATGACTCGGCTGTTACGGCTCGTGACGAGATAGCACAGTACAGTGGATAGTAGCAAACGTAGGGAGCAGACGACAGTGAACGCTCTCGTTTTCCCCGTAGAAAAAAAACAGACAAACTTTCACAATTGCTACCAAAAGCCTTGACGTTTTCGCTATTTATTACCTTTACCGCATTTTTCAGTAAACACCTTTGTGCCAACTCAATTTTCATCTGTACGAGAATGCTTACAAACAGTTTCAGTAGAAAAAAAAAGTGCCGACCCCGTATACCCCTACTTCTGACGTCAGAAGTAGGGGTATACGGAAATCCTGTAAACCGTATACCTATAGTGTGATGTCACACTATAGGGATAATTGGGTCTATGTATGTGATAATATAAGTATACACAAGTCATACAAATGTTCAATTGTTGTGTCCTAATATTGCTCTTCAAAAGACACAAAGAAAGTAGGCTATAGCGCTGTTCACGGTTACAGGTTTGTTACTAAATATAGCTGTACGCGCGCGACATCGGACACGCAGCTTGAAATGCGGACAAATTTTATCAATGTTGCATACATTGCTGTTTTTTGCAGCTTGTACTCTGAGTCGTGAATAATTTTTTTAGTATTCATTGTTACACTAGCAGTCACCCACTGAGTTGTATTTTCGTCGTTCTTGCATGCGTAATTTTCAAAAGCGTAATCTAAAAATGCGGACAAATATTTATTTTTGCATATTAATGAGAGAACAGTGACGTAAACTGTGAACGACCCTATTTACGAAAACGTGATTCACAAGCCAGCCTAGACCTTTGCAATGAAAAGAAGACATTTTCTATTGTTGGCCTATAGAAAAAACTTTGTTTTCACTGTATTGGACGGTTATCTAACTGAAAACATGGTTTATTTCAGAGATTTCAAGGGCCATTGACGTTTATTGTCCGATGACAATACTGAGGAATCTACTCTGGAAGATGTGTTTGGGAATTATGGAGACGAGTTCGTAACCACTAGATCAGCCAATAAGTCGATGAGCAAAGATGGAAAGAAGACGGTCACGGGAAAATGTCGTCGTTTGGAAAAACGTGGATGGCGAGTATTTGGTGCACGTCGACATTTGGAATATGGATGAATGATCCTTTAGCATACACCATTTACATTGTCCCTGTAACACATTTCAAGAATGGTCAGACTTCGCAGCTGTTAAACCACAACATCTTTCATTCAAAGGCTGATAATTGAAGTTGGAAGAGAAAAACGATTCAAATTGATGACAAATACTCCATTGTTCCTGATGTGAAATAGGACACGAAACATTCAATCGACATTAATTCTCACAAGCTTAACTTGGACGTTTATCTACATGTGCGTACAGAATAACATCAAGGAACGTTGATGACACATTGTATAAATGTACTCGTGAGAAGAGTAAAACTGCCCTTTTTGAATTTGTCTGTAATGTATAAACAACACATTTTTCTCATTCAGCTTGTCTGTTTGTGGTGACTCCCCATTTAGGCTGTAAACCCCAAATACGGAGTTGATAAAAACATAGTGTCAATGACACTGGGCTCACATTTTTGCTTCTATGTTGTAGGCCACTAAGTTCACCCCATGGAAACATTCATACTGTGATATCGCCTTTCTATTGTTTAGTATTATATCACTTCAATTTAGTTTGTATGACTGACAATGAATGATCGACAGTAACCCCCCCCCCTCGCACGTGGCGCATCGTGCGAATCATCTTTCTTATTTATTTTCCTTACTGTGAAGTAGCTGATTATTGTTTCAACTGCATAGGTCATTAGCATTGACCAGATGCTATGTTGACAGATGTACTGATGGGAGCGACCTTCCTGCCTTCTCATCTGCCGACTGTCTTTAGTTAATTATAGATACATACCAAAGGCATGACAATATGCAGATTTAGAGACGATTTAAGTTGTACACTTTGTAGGCAGAGAGATACTTTACTTCTTGATGCATTCCTGTACAGATATGTAGACGCTCTGAGACTTTGATGCACTGACTTCAGTTAGAAGCCCTGACTGTTTGACTGTGGAAGATCACGTCTTGTAGACAACCGACCTTTCTAGATATTGTAATCATGTACAAGTGTATGATTAAACTAAGTGAACAATGATGTACCACTCGCCTGTATGTGCGTTATTACCGGACCCCTGTACGAGTAATCGGAATAGCACCGACCAGCACGAACAATATACATACCGGAACGATCACGACCAAACTGCCACTCGACCGAGCCAAGTTACACTACCAAGTTTCAAAGCAATCGGATGAGCGATTTCAGAGAAAATGATTTTGGGAAAAATTGCCCCAAAACATAAACATGCAAATTTCACCCTAAATTTGAAGATACAAAACCAAGGTTGCCTCTAAGTACATGCATACCAAAATCCAAAGCGATCACAACAGCTAACTCAGAGAAACGATTTTTTGACCAAAAATGCAAAAATGGCTCCCAAAATACAAGTCTGAAAAATACCTCATAATTTTAACAAATCAGACAGAAGACAACCCTAGGATAAAGAGTATCAAATTTCAAAGCAAACCAACAGGAACTTTGGTAGAAAATGATATTTTGACCAGAATGGGAGAAATTGCCCCAAAACTACAAATATGGAAATTTCACTACAATTTGAACAAATCTGACAGAAGCTAATGCTAGGATCACGCATACCAAGCTTCAAGGCAATGGGACGAGCACTTTCACAAAATTTGAACAAATCTAACTAAAGTCACCATTAAGAAGATACATACCAAGTTTCAACCGATTATGGCCTGTGGTTACACATTTTTCGGAATTAGCACGATTTTCCCTTTGTTTACTTCATTTACATATTGTTGACACTGACATGTTCATTTGAAGAAATTCACATCTCCACACCTTGGTGCACCTGTACGCCAAATACTAAGATGGTAGGTGCTGTGGTTTGGGAGTTTTTGATGTGGACGGACATTGCATACATCCCCACATACTAACATTAATATATACAAAGATACAAAGATACATACATACATACAAACATACATACATATATACTACATACATACATACATACATACATCATACATACATACATACATACATACATACATACATACATACATACATACATACATACATACATACCCTGCCAACTTACCGTAGAAGCTCTCTGTGGTATATATACACATACCAAATGTGAGCTAAAAACTGAAACTAATCAAAGCCTAGTATGTTCCTTGTATAAGCGACCTCCATACAGGGCTCGAAATACTTTTTTCAACCACCTGTCCACTGGACAAGTCAAAATAAAAGTACCTGTCCCAGTGAGAAAGGTACTTGTCCAAAATGGCAAAATTTATTCTAAGAAACTATTTCAATTCAATTAAACAAACTCATGCCTGTATCATATGCACACTGGCGTAACAGCGGTGTCAAGATAGCTCTGAGAATCTCCCAATCTAAGAGATTTGAGATATGGCTGCCTCCTGTAAACAGTGATTAGATATTATCGAATTTTCTTTTACTTTTTTTCTCTCAGGTAAATATCCAAATAATGATTTTCAAAATTGTAAAAGGTATATACTGTAACAGCGTTTCCGTTAACGCAAAATCCTGCGTATTTTACGCAAAATAGTCTGAAATACGCAAAAAAAATCATGACTGCGTAAACTTATTAATACGCCTTGAGTAATGCTGCCCCATGACACGGACATACTTGGCTCACACTACATTGCCTCAACGTGGTTCAATGCAGGACAAAAATAGAACAAATATGCACAGGTACCTGCTTGCAAGTGACATTTATCATGATATTGCAACATTTTAGACTTTAGCGGACGGCAACTCTTTATGAAACCTTGTATTTCATCATCACAAAGCATCGTGTCAATCAGTTCTGTATAGACAATGACACTACAGATGCAAAAAATTCGAGAATCCATCGAGTCTACGTTGTTGGTGACACGATACAGTTAATCATGGTCATTAGGTCGCATGTTATTTGGAAAGTGTTTACGGGTGACGATTTACACTCTGTAGGGTTGCATCTTGAGAGGTCCCGCTGGACTTTGATCAGTATCTGCTTTTTGTTGGCCCTTTGAAAACACTAATTTCATTGTCAGAAAGTATTTTCTTTGAAACTTTGAATATGAAGTCATTAGGGTGCTCAACGATCATATACGAGACATGCATCACGGCATTGCAAGTCAGATACTTTACCTTGAAGCCCCCCACGTTATTGTTTTTTGTTAATAGAGCATGCGCATTAAAGGAAACCCCCAAGTTCGACAGAAAAGACTGCCCAACTCACAGGTTATCGTAACGTTGCTTGGATAGTCGTTCGAGGCGGGCTGCCGTAGGTCGCCGTTTACTTGGAAAAATAGAAAGGTCAGACATCGATTTCAGAAAAGCAGCCAGAAAGAAACAAAAGAAACAATCTGGCGTCAAATAAATGATCCTCGACTATCATAAATACCTTCAAATGTTTATTGCTCCAGTATGGCCGGCCTAGAAACGTTGCATGTCCTGAAATTTGGCAATATTCACTTCCTGGGGATTCCGCACACTTGCCCTGTACTTACCGACGCGTCACCAAGGCTAAAATGATTCAATACGGATTTCAGATTCGTTTGTTCTGTAAATATATATCGTGTCCAGTACTGTTCTGTTGTTATTGACGTAATTATGTCTGTAATAATGGATACTGTTGCAACCTACATGTTTTAGGCTCGTCCGCAGGAGACTGTGTAGAAATATTTTCCTCTTCTCGGGCGGCCATTTTGTGCATTTCTTCGCACGTTAGTGCGCCATCTACGTCGATATCAGATTTTCATTAAAGTCACAGTCGACTACATGACAACAGCAGGAAAAAAGTTTGAAAACAGTACCGTTGGCCTTTTTTCACGGGTAAGACAGGATAAACAAATAAATAAATAAATATGAGAAAACAAATTAAATAAGCATCGAAATAATTGACTGAATAATAAAAGTAACATGTTCAAGATGCACGGCTAGTTGATTGTTTCTTTATTTATTCGTTTGTTTATTTATTTATCAAATCGTTTATACTTATTTCGCAAAGCATTTGAACCATGTTAGAAAATTCAAAAGCTTTCCTTTAGCCATAAACTTGTGAACTAAGTATAAAATGAGTTTGCTCGTTCTAAGGCTTATTTGTTAAATTTTTACTTGTCAGGATTTAGAAGTTTGATCATTTTTAGACTCTTAGTTATCAAGGGAATCTGTACCTTTCAAAGGTAATTATACTATTTGATATCAAATCTGTGAAAGTGTACGAAAACAGACTGAAAACAAACTATATATTTTTATTTGTCGTAACAATATATAGTTTGTTTTCAGTCTGTTTGATATCAAATCTGTTAAAGTGTATGGAAACAGACTGAAAACAAACTATTTATTTTTACTACAAATACCTGCACTAAAAGCTGAAGGGCCTGGTATATAATTTTTTTGCGCAAGTCAGTGTGCTAGAGGTTCATTGGCCTGATAACACCCACCCTCACTAGCCAAGGGTTTTAACTCAGGCAGGGAGCCAACGGGTGGGCTAGGAAAGGATAGCGTAAGAAATGCTATATTAATGTCATAATTATGAACTTTTGGTATCGTAATCGGGCTTATATATAACTAAACATTTAATATATTGGATGGCTCGCAGACGACTCTGACAAGTACAGCATTTCATAGTAGCTCAGTATCAAGTTTTAGGAAGTTCTGATAGCAATGTTTTGGCAATAATACGTTTCATAGTATGCATAAAATTTGTGCAAATCTTGCGATTTTGACCAAGTTAAGTGATTAATAGCCCATATTTTCCCCCAAAATTCACACCTTGGAAATAATAAGATGTTTTAACTAAATTGTGATAGACTAATTGAAAATTATTTAAATTTTAAGAATATTTCCTTAAAAATCTAAAAAAGTCCAGCGATTTTTTAAATATTAATTAGATATGCAAAATTATTTTTTATTTAGGATGTGGTGCATGGTCATAATTACTCATTCTGAGTATGCAGAGAATGACAAAAGGTTTCAGTTCAGAAGTTGAAGCTTCATCGCCTAACTAAACTAGCTGTGTGAACCGGATGTACAATCCGACATGTCCTCAATAGTAAGTGCCTGACCATATTAAAACACGCCACACAGAGGTCATCGCAAGTCCAAAATAAAAGAATGTACAGCGTCGAATGAAATGAACATTTTGTAATCACGCTACCTTCATGGAGAAACGCTCACATAAAAGTCGAGGTGGGAAAGAGATAAAAAGTATTTGTCAGTGTTTGTCCGTCCAAAACAATAATAAAAAAACATTTGGCCAAATGCACCATCTCCAAATATCTAATTGTCATTCCCTTGCCATAACTTTGTCAAATTCGGGAGTGAATCATTTTGTTGACCGACACAAATACGGCAGTGTGCATTCCTGGAAAGCTTTTCTCGTATAAAGATATGTAGTGTTTGGAATCTGAATCATTTCCTTTACTATGTCTTGATGCTAAAAGTATTTCAAATCTCATGTAAATTATCAATTAGATACCTGTGAAATTGCACGATCAAATCAATCGAATAACATATTCCTCTCCTTCATATCTATGATGTCATATCCATTCAAAAGTCTTTCTTGTCATTCTTTATTTATAAATTTCTATTTTAATTGACCAATTTCTGACCAAAATCAGCATATGACATCTTGTCTTATGTTTTTTTCAGATCTAATATTCTTGTGTAGATTTGCTCCGCACCGTTTCGATAATATACACTGAAGCATTCTACAAAACGCTTTAACATGTCTTCAGCCATGCTCTGTATTGTATTTCACACAACAAGAAACGTTTGAACTTATTGTTTTACGTTCAACAAGGCAGTACAGCTTTCTCTAGTTTCAGCTGGACTGATATCTACTTCCTTATTTACTGTCTGTAACCCAAAGACTTACCTTGAAGATTTTCTGTTTTGTTATCAAAAATGTCGATGCAAGTTTCATATCTTGTATTGTAAATTAATCAACTTCAGTTTTAGTGACTAGAAATTTTAAAAGTATGGGTATATCATACTACACCGACCACTTTTTTCATTAATTATTCTGTTTGTATATGGCAGCCATGCATGATGTCTGGTACGTCTTGTATCTGGCGAAGAGTGCAATAGAATTTATGGATTCGGCGGCGTAAAGAGAAAGTAGTGAGTCCTAGTGAAAATGATCAAAATGACAACGGTCAAAATAAATCTGATGCAACCAGGGGGAGTATTGTGACCAAATGTGAGAGATAGTTATTCTTTTCTGCAATACAAGCAGCAGGCTCAGTTAAAATACAAAAATATCCTTACAACCAGGTTAATTGTTTTTGAAGTGCATGGTTTGAAGGAAACGATAAATGGGTAAAACTATTTGAAAAATGTAATGTCAGACAGAAATGTTTTCGCAGATCTCGCGTACTAAATTCGGGTTATTTTGTAGCAGTTTACAGCAATTTTGACAACAATTAGTAAATTGTCTTTCCCTCAGTAATATGATGTTATTACGAAAATACCGCAAGGGATTCACTAGACCTTTGGTGCAGCGATACGATAAGAAGCGGATGACGATGCATCTTCGCTTGTCAGGGTCATTTGTCCGGGCAGCTTGTTGCTCACCTTGCCGGACCGAGTCGTTCGTGTAAGTGTTTTTTAAAGCGCCACCACACGGTCATATATGACCTGTAAATAACTTGTCTCGGCTACTCAGCCTGCACTGGGGGGCTCTCGTCTGGCCGCACCCACAAGGCGGAAAAGGAAATGTATATATGGGAATATCAACATCCAGTGGGCAATGGGGAACTATCATTCGTGGGAGAGTCTTGTGGGAAGTGGAAAGCGGGCAGACCAGAGATAACATACAGGGCATCACAATTCATTGGGAGGGCATATTTTCCACAAATGCTTGTGGGAGGACAGTTGCTCTACTCACCCCTCCAAATTTTAAAGTCAATTTCAAAATATGTATATTCTGTATACCAGCCTTCGAAGTATGTTTTGTGATGATTTAGTAAAATGAAAAGATGACAATAGATAGAACAATGCAGTTTTTGACATATTCTATCAGGCGGTTGAAAAGGTTGGAATCTGTTCGCCAGTTACCATGGCCTTCTGCAGTGTATGGACAACGTTGACGGAAATTTATAATTTCATACATTGGTAAAATTCCCTGTATTCTCCTATCAAAGTATATGCATCTTAGTGCCGGATATATTTACATGTGGCTGTAATGGAAGAGTTCGGACTTCAAGCAACCACTCTGACAGACTTCAAATTGTCCAAAGATATACATCAGTTTGGTAGATAAACTGTCAACAGTTCCTCTAACACAAATAGTCAATATTTTCCGGTGTCCCTGAGCTTTCGATCTATCACGAACGACGACTTTCATCAGAATGACAAAAAAACCACAAAGAACTGAAAAATTATAGATGACCACGAGATGGCGGTGTGATCAAGTGATTGTCAATACGGGGTATTTCAAAAACACCCAATCTCTGTTTTATATTGGCGGGTTATGACTTATTATGTTGAAGGTTTCTCATATTTTCCTCAGAAAATCAAACTGTACTTAACCATGTATGGTGATATAACCACAATCAATGTCGTCATAGAAATGATGTGCTTGGACCAGGCCGTCAAGAATGTTTAGCTTATAGTACTGAACTGACGCATGCGTATCAGTGATTCGGACCGCTTGCCGCTACCTTCTGCGGCCCGCTGGGCGGGCTATTAATTCAATGGCAAAAATGGCCCTTCAATTCGTCAGGATTTCAAAATTAAAGGCATGCGTCGATCAACCCTTGCATGTATGCCTGATATAAGAAAACGTCAGCTAATTTATAAATTTAGAACGCTATTTAGAAAGCGATAATGATCGTTTTTTATCCGATATGTTCTTGCAAAAGTTTTATTCACCTCAGGCCCGACTTTCTAAACTTCAGGTAATTTATAAATTTAGAACGCTAATTCGAAAGCTATAATTATAGTTATTTTGGCGTGCTATCATTATTAGCCACTTAATCTCCCGTAGGGAATACAAAAAGTTTAGAAATGGCTTTAAGGAAAAGACACCATTCCACACCTAGCTCACTGATATACATGTACTTAGTTTTATCTTCTATATGCGCTACGTTTTCGATGTCCTTACGAACCAGTGTGACTTCCCATATTTGCTTACATCAGGGGTATAGTGCAGTGCAAGTGGTTGCATAGGTTTCTTCCGTAAATACAGTCATTGCGAGATTCAAGTATTCCTTTAGGTATAAGTCAATTCCTCCAAATTGAAACGTTTACTCACGATTGCCGTAAAGAAACATGATTCTTTCGAAATCAAGAATAAGAAATGAGGGGTCAACGTACTTTACTCTATGAAGAAAAAAACCCAAAGTTTTCAATTTTCATCAAGGTAAGGCCATGAAAATTATATTTTCCTCATTGAAAGTTAAAGCGAGCCCTCACAAATGGTAGATCAGAAACGCATCGCAAAAGTTTGATTGTCCGAACATCTGTCGCCAGGGCACACTATACTTTTAAAAAGGGATACCAGAAATGATGAAAACACTACTGAACAATAACCGGATAAAACTAGATCACTACGCACGCGCATCGCACCTTTCATTTCATACGACACATTACAAGTTGTTAGCTACAGATGGCTCCAACAGAAACACGTACGTCATTACTTATCAGAGTAACAGACATTCTCTATAAAGAACACACATAGCAACAATAGTTAATAACAGCAGTGGTGT